>NC_056660.1:208097881-208337881 GCF_018350195.1 Panthera tigris
CATAACCTTCCCCTCTGTGTGTCTTCTGCTTTTCTGTCTCTTAAGGATACTTGTCATTAGATTTAGTGCCCATCTAGATAATCCAGGATGATTTCATCTCAAGATCCTTAACAATTACATCTCTGAAGATCCCTTTTCCAATCAAGATAATATTCACAGGTTCTAGTAATTTGACACAGAAATATCTTTGGCAGGTGGGGGTGAGGGGTGAAGTTTACCATTCAACAAACACGTACTATAATATGGATGAACCTGAAAACACATTATGCTAAGTGAAAGAAGCTAGATACAACGGGTCATATATTACATGATCCAATTTATCTGAAAGCAGATTAGTGGTGGCCTAGGACTGGGGGTAGGAATGGGGATGACTGACCAGGACTTCTTTTTTGGGTAACGAAGTTATAAATTAGATTGTTGTTATGGTTGCACAACTCTGTAAATACATGAAAAATCATTTAATTTCCCCATCCTCTTCTCGTTTCAGCTGGAGTAAGTGCCATTAAAAGTCTCATTAATTACTAGAATGATTATCAGCAACTAAACACTCCTGAGGACCACTCTAGGAAACCTCAGATGAAAAAGGTGGTCAAATGGAATTAAAAGAGATTTGATTTAAAATATATACCAATATTTATTAGATAAAATTACTCCCTAATCTTATAAACCAAATTACTTAATGGAGGAGAAAAACTGGAGGGAAATGTCATCACATCATGAGGCAGCACTCAGAAGGCAAAGCTCAACTGGAAAGATCTGGAAAAGATTCCACAGAGGTGTGTATTTGGGGAAGACATGAGATTCTACAAGTGAAATTTAGGAGGGGTGTGGAATCCTAGATACTGATATAGAAAAGGCAAAGATAAGGTGGCTTGCAGAAGCACAGCTTATTCTAGGAATAAGAACTTTGCTTTGACAAGATTATGAGGTGTCCAGTAGGCATAAGTGGAAGATAAGACCATCACAATCACTCGCGATCACAAGATTATGAAGAGTATCCTATAAGACATACTGGGATTATAGTCTTTATGGTCTAGGAGACTCTGAAGCCAGTAAACAGAGTGACTTAAGTTATTCAACCAGTCCTGTGTTTTAGAAAACTACTTGGGTATCAGTGGGCAAGACTGCTTGGAGAAGAAAAGTCTGTCCTAGATACCCCAGGTGAGAGATGATCAGGGCCCGGCCTAAGGCAAGGGGTTATGGAAGGTGTAAAGGAAAACTCTGAGGACTAGAGGAGTGCGCCACTCATTCAGCAAGGCAGAGGTGTGAAACGTGTGGTATAAAACAGAAAATAATAATATTAAAGGAGGTGAGAGAAAGCTAACGAAATACTTGTGTGACAGCCAGGTGGAGAATCTTGTACAGGGTGTGCGAAAGGCACAGAATTAGGAGACATTAGAATGGAGACAGAGACACAATTGTGAGAGAAGGCAGACCCCTGTGGAACAGAGCCTAGAGGAATAAGCAGCAAAAAGGAAAAGGAGTGAGGGGCGCCTGGGTGGCTCAGTTGGTTAAGCGGCCGACTTGGGCTCAGGTCATGATCTCACGGTCCGTGAATTCGAGCCCCGCGTCGGGCTCTGTGCTGACAGCTCAGAGCCTGGAACCTGTTTCAGATTCTGTGTCTCCCTCTCTCTGACCCTCCCCTGTTCATGCTCTCTGTCTCTCCCTGTCTCAAAAATAAATAAACGTTAAAAAAAAAAAAAAAAAAAAGGAAAAGGAGTGAAATAGGAGACAAGAAAGTACACAGCAGGGGAGGATAGTGTTAGGAAAGCCGGGAAGGAAAAAGTTCAAAAGGAAGGTATGATCAAAAGTGTCAACTGCAGGGGCGCCTGGGTGGCTCAGTCGGTTGAGCGACCGAGTTCGGCTCAGGTCATGATCTCACGGTTTGTGGGTTCGAGCCCCACGTCAGGCTCTGTGCTGATGGCTCAGAGCCTGGAGCCTGCTTCTGATTCTGTGTCTCCCTCTCTCTCTCTGCCCCTCCCGGACTCATGCTCTGTCTCTCTCTGTCTCCGAAATAAATAAACATTAAAAAAACATTTTTTTTTAAAAAGTGTCAACTGCAAAGAGATAATAGTAAAATAAAGAATGAAAAGCCTTCATTAACTTTAACAGGTAAAGGTCATTAGATGAGGTCTGCAAGAGCAATTTCTGTACAATGATGGGAGCAGTCAGAATGCTATGGAACTAGAAGTGGGAACGGTAAGGGAAAGACAGATGGTGAAGAGGGCTCCTGCATAAAATGCTATTTAAATACAGACAGGAATCAAGAAAACCCAGCTAGGATAAAAAGGTACACAACTGAGGAGACAATACAACATTTGGCTCCTAAAGAAAAGGGATTCTGAGGTAGATTTGAGGGAGGGAATTTATGGCAGAAGAAATACCATGAGCAAAGGCCTTGAAAGGAATGGTGCAGAGCCTGATTACAGTTACAGTAGGTGTATGGGGGGGGTGGGGTTGCACACATGTCTGCAGACAAGGATGAAAGAAAAGACTAGGACTGCAAGACCCAGTTAGGGAATGTACACAGTACACTGGAAACCTTGGGAAACAAGAGTCAACACCAGTAAGAGGTATGATCAGGAAGGGCAGGCCTGAACTCCCCTCCTGGGCAAGCCTTATACCCCAAAGTCTGCCTAGACTCATGCTCTAGTAACAGGGCTTGATCCATTAGTGCAAAGTATGGAACCAAGAAGGAATGAAGACGGTGTTGCTGACAAATGTCCTGAACAAAGGAGAATGATACTATAATTAACACAAATGGAGAATGTGAGAAGACACAAGGAAATGAAATTAATAAATATCTAGTACTTCTGATAGTATACATTTCCGACCAACTGGAAATGAACACAAAGAGGTCACTGATGACGGATATCAATTCTCCCAGAGAGGGCATTGAGAATACACAGAAGAATTCTATGTATTTCTATGTACTTGATTCAGAAGCAGAAAATTCACAATGAACCCACCCAGGGCATAAAGGAAGTCATTCAGTGCTAGTCCAGTAGTTAATTACTCTTATAACGTGTATCACGATAAGATGTCACATGTGGATATAGCCTTAAAATGTGAAGAAAGATGAAATGTGTCTATAATTACAGATGACTGTTTAATTTATGTTAAGAAATAATTACTACCTCCTGACAAAAGCAAGACAGAACACAGTGGGTGGAGGTGGCAAATGGGGGATAGGGAGGAAGAGGACACAGTCTGTGGTAGCCAGCACAGGATAAAGTAGATATGACAAATCCTACAGAAATCTGCCTCCACCCACCCTTCACCCGGGTGCTGCCAGGGCTCAACAGTATTTCCTGACCAACTTCTCCCTGGACATTAGCAGGTGCAGGCAGGCTTTCCAACAGGCCACTGAGATACGGAACCATTTTCTTCATGATTACAGCCATTATTCTTTATTTTTTTTAAATACCTCTGAAATACAATACATATACAAAGTATTCACTCAACCAACCAAGTTTTAAAGCAGCAGACTCCACATCTGCAAAACAGATTCTAAAGATAAAATTTTATGTGCCAAAGAGTGATTCAGTGCAAATTTGAAAATGAGATAAATATTCTTCTTTTGAAAGAGAATGGATGGTTTTTCCTTACTGGAAAGTTAAACAATGCTTAATCAAGTTGTAGAGTTAAGTAGTGAAGTCAATGTTACTTTAGAAGTTTACACTAAAAATAGTGAACCTTTAAAATACCTCTAATAAATAATCTATAACAGAACTCTTGTACTTGGACGATTTTTCCCAGAAATCATGAATGCCAGAGTGTGTTGGATAATTTAGAACACTGAACTAATAACATGAATAAAAGCTAAGATTTTGGACTGATAATCATGATAGCTCACATTTACATGCTTTAAGTGAAGCAAGCACTGTTCCAAGCACTTTATCATTTAATCTTCAAAATTTTGAGCACTGGGTGTTGTATGGAAACCAATTTGACAAATTTAATATTAAAAATAAATAAATAAATAAACAAAAAATTAAAAAAAATTTTTATACAGAACAAAACTAAAGCACAAAAAAGATTATGTAATAATTTATGTCAATATTAAGTTAAGCAGAATAATCAACTACTGTTACCCACTGCCTACTCATGTTTCATAGTCTTGTCTACAAGAACCCATGAAAACAGGTAAGGTCACAACAATTTTGGATTAATATGCTATCGATATTGAGGGTTCAAGTAATACTTTCACTTAATAAAGAACATTGTAAAATGTCCATATAAAACCAATGCAAAATAAAGCTGAATATTATCTATATCTTGCATCTTTTCTGAATAAACAGTGATTCTGAAAGTCTCACTATTGTGATGTTACAGATCATACTGAATTGTACCAGACACTACTAAGTAGAAAGAGTATTCCAGGGTTTTATGGCTAGGTGTATCATAAAGCAACTTTGAAAAATACAATTTATAATACTGTTCGTCTAGTTTCCCAAAACACTCATCAGATCTCCCTAAAATATTAAAAGGTTTTATTTCATTGTTTGATTAATTAATTAGTGGTCAGCACAAAACTGTACTTTACTCTAGGAGAAATGAGGACCAGAATACAGTGGCAAAAATGACCCATCCTATAACCGAAAAGACCATCAAAGGTTAAATACCTAGTAAGGCAGATGCTGCTTTAGTAAATTTAAATAAACAAAAGTTGTCAGAGACTTCCCCCACCCCCAGAAGTTGTCTCAAGTACTGCAAGATCCGGGATTTGGAATCTAATGAAATAATCTCCTCTAGTGAAATATCAAAAGTTTATTGCCTTGGACTCTCTGCTACCCAACAGTAGACATATGGACAGTTCCCTGGGATGTTTTGTTTTGTTTTGTTTTGTTGGGTTTTTTTGCAGGGGTTAAGGGGTATATGTGAGTTGTTTATTTGTACTTTTTGAAGAGAAAGTCTGTATATTCCCCCTAGACCACCAGAGATACAACAAAGGTTAAGAATGCAGCCCTAGGTAACCTAAAATTTACACCGGCCCAAGTAAAACCCTCAGAGAGCTGACTGTGTATTTAGATTGCATTTCTTTAATCCTCTCTTAGAATGTCTTTTCCTGAATTACATTTCTTGGCATTTGACTTATATTGTTGGGTGCAACAAAAAATAGTAACATAAATACAATACAGAAAAATGACTAAGTGTGAGGACGATGAAGTCGGATGTGCCTGCTTTTAAAATCCTCTCTCCTCACTTGCGTGTGTTCTTGCACAAGTCACTTAACCTGTCAGAGCCTCAGCTTCCTAATCTGAAAATAATACTTCACAGAGTTATTTTAAGGAATGAATGACAAAATATACATAAGGTACTTAGAGCAGTGCCTTATGTATAGTAAGTGACCAATTATTACAAATTTACTACACTGTTTATTGTAAGGATATTGTCTATATATATCAACCAGTGTCCTCTATATAAGGGCTGCTGTGAAACAATTTTCTTTTATACACTATTGAAAGGAAAAGCTCTATGCTTTCACATTGGGTATCTTGGGACTCTTTTAACCAAGCATGTTCACTCACATCTTTGCTCTGGTCACTAGCAGGTTTAGAACTGAATCTAAAACCTAACTTTGTCAACCGAGAAGCAAAACCTTCTACTAATAATCTTTTGTGAACTAACTTTATCCCTTTACCCCTACTTTCCCATGGCCCTGGATACTGCATTTTTTTAAATAATGTTGTGTTACTATTATTATTTTGAGCTTTTTGGGATGAGACAAGATGCATAAAAATAAACAAATTAACAAACCAGTAGAAAAAATAAATAGTGCTGTTTTTAAACTGGCAATGTCGGTTAAAAAAAAAAAAAAGGCACTTTCCTAATTCAAGGGTATGTTGGCTACCGAGTCAGGAGAAAAATTTAATTATTTGGACTTCCAAAAGTAGAATCTGCCCTATACCAGTTTAGACTCTCTCAAAGGAAAGCTGAATCAAGAGTCATCAGTCAAAAAGCAAAACAAATCCCTGGAACAATAATGAGAGCTTAATACGAAGAGTGATGAAGTAATGGGGGAGTGCAGCAATATGCTATTCCTTTGAGGTGAACTCTTGTATGTTCTGAAAGTTAAATAACTTCTAGAATTCAATGAAGGGTATTTCAAAAAGAAGGTACAAATATACAGACATGGGTTTAATTGCACCAACTCCTGGGACAAACCAAAACAAAGATCCTGGTTTTAGCTTTACTGGACCCACAGCAATGGCAGGTAATATCCAGGCTGACTTAAAGGTCTCTTTATTTTCTGACCCAGATGAATGGAAATGTGCCATAGCTGCCGTGTGGTAAGCAGATGAGACACTAAAGGGGCTGAGCTGCTGGCCAAAGACAAAGGGGGAAAAAATTCAAAATGTAAGCCAAAGAAGCTTTCCATAGCTGCTTGGCAATACAGTGTCTAAATAAACTATCTTAATTTGATTCACATGTAGTGAGTGGAAAATTAAAACCAGGGCAGTAAAAAATTTTTAAAAAATCATGTGAATTCGTTAAATAGGTAAAATTATAAAGAAGTATCACTTTACACATGTTGATATCAGAATTATTTGAGTTTCTATAGATACTTTAATTCCATACCATTAAAAAGTTCTATATTGTCTTGGGCAAACAACAGATACTAATTTTTGAGATGCAAATGTTTTTACAAGAAGAAAACTATGACCTCTAAAGAATCTATAAGAGAAAAAAATTCCAATAATTTTTAAGTACATTATTGGAAAATCTTAGGACAGCAAATTTTAAATGGCATGTTAAGGAAGTGAAGAGACTATAAAGGCAAAGTAGAGATGATCCTCTAAAGAAAAATGTACCATAATATGGTAATACCACATACTTCTTGTTTGTAAAAGCTGTTGTCTATCATAAAAATTCCATTGTGGGTGCCCAGTCTACTGAAAGCTGTAAGAAAGAAAGTGACTCCATGTTGGATTATTCACAATAATGAAACACATAGAAGTTAATACACTGAAATTCAAATTTCCTTCAGACTATAATCAAATCTCTGACTATTCTAAATATTTAATTTTTCCAAAATCGTTGTCAGAGTTAGAGTTTCTTGTCCTTTTTCTTTTCTTTGCTCTTCCAGGAGTGAAAATATTAAAAAATTTCCCTCCTTTTTTCTCTACCTCTTTTTTCCTTTCAATCAGTCAAAAAGATATGCCAAGAAATGCTCTACGTGCTAGAAATAGAGCACTGATTGAAAGAAACATCCATGTCCTTGTGAAGCTGTTAGTCTGGTTACATACACTAATTCATTTGTTTGTCCCTTCATCTCAACATCTCTGCAGTGTGCCTTCAAGGGACACAGAGTTTAGAGAAACAGACTAGGAAGTAGAGAAACAAAATTTAATAGCAACATCAGGGTTAAGACTACAAGAAAATTAAAACTTCAAATACGCTATTCAAATGAAAATACAATACATGGAAGAGACATGGATCAGATTCAGATCAGGGCCCACCTGTGAGAGCATCGCCTCACTTCACAAGGCTTAATTTACCGCTTTTCTGTGTTTCTCAAGGGTTGTGTATGTTACACTTCTTGTATAAAACTTGTCATATCACATATTTTACACTGCACATTTTTCTCTCCAACATGAGACTATGACCTTTGTGAGGACAAAATCCAGTTCTTTACATTTTTGTGTCGCTAGCATGAAGAGCTATGTCATGCAAATGAGTTCAAATAAGTTTACTAAATTTATGGCTTTTGATTATAAGAAGAATATTACACAAAATGTTACATCTTAATCATTAAATTAAAAACATGCAGGATGGGGAAGATGGCAGTAGAGTAGAAGCAGGACTCTAGGCTTGCCTTGTCCCATGGATATGACTAGATAACTATCAAATCATCCTAAACACCTCAGAGCAAATGCCACAAATAAAGGCAGAGAAGAGGCCACATTGAAGAAGGTAGAAAGTGTGGAGATGGGGTTTGGGAGAGAAGCAGATGGTGGCCATTGTGGTGGGGAGGGAATCGCCGTCACAAAGGAGGGCAAGAGACAAACTAGCACAAGTGGAGCACATGGTGAACACAAATCCCCATAACAACTGGCCTGGAAAGCGAGAGGCCCTGAATTTGGTGAGTTCTTGCAACTAATGAGGCTTAAAGCCTGGAGTTTTAAAGGTCAGTGTGCTTGGCTCTGGGAGAGCTCAGAGGGCATTGGGGCTTCTCTTGGAGAAAAGGCAGGCAAAAAGCTTGGGAACATACAGTGTGGGAAGAGTGATCTCAAGAACACCTGGGGGATACAATGGGGAGGTTATTCACTTATCTTGCAGCATGTCCCAGGGAGGCAGTGCTCACAGAGACCCCTCTGGGATCAAAGAAACTGGCCAGTTCCCTCCCCAGCCCTTCAGCAAAAGCATAAGGGCCACCTGCAGGAACCAGTGCAGTGCCGACACTTGTCACCTAACTTGTTTACACCAAGTACCACCACCTTACTCCTGCGGAACCACCCCTCCCAGTAACACTGGCCTCAGTCCTAGCACAGTGGGACTCTTCCTCCTCCAGAAGATGGGCCTAAACCCCTGCCCGTACCACATCTCCCACACAAGAGTTTTCTGGAGCCTTGGTTCCTGAAAAGGTGGCAACAGGTCTCATTTCATAATCAGACCAGAGTACACCTAGTAAAAGTGCATCATATTCAGGCCAGGGACAAAAATCTGCCCATAACATGCAAAGACAGTCTCTGCAGACAACTGGCTTGAAGGATAAACTGGACAGCACAAAATAGCAGAGCACACACAGTGCATACTGGAGACACTCTCAAAACCACCAGGCCCTGGGGAACAGGGGATACCACTTGGCAGGGCATGATGGGACCTTTCTTCATAAAGGCATTACTTCAAGAACAGGAGACATAGTTGACTTTCCTAACACATAGAAACAGGCACAAAGGCTTAGACAAAATAAGACAGAGAAATTAATCCCAAATGAAAGAACAGCACAAGGCCATGGAAAAAGATCTAAGCAAAACAGATATAAGTAACATTCCTGACGCAGAATTTAAAGTAATAATCATAAGGATATTCACTGGACTTGAGGAAAATTGGAAGACATGAAAGAGACCCTTAAAACAGAAATAAGGAATAACTCAGCAGAGATAAAGAGTACAATAAATGAAATGAGAAATAAGCTTGATGGAAATAACAGGACGGATGAAGCAGCAGAATGAATTAGTGACCTAGAAGACAGAGTAATGGAAAGTATTCAAACTGGAAAAAGAGAGAGAAAAGATTATAAGAAACAAGAATAAACATAGAAAACTCAGTGACACCATTAAATGTAACAACATTCGTATTATAGGAATCCTAGAGGAAGAAGAGAAAGAATGGGTGGGCAGAAAATTTATTTGAAGAAATAATAGCTGAAGATTTCCCTAATCTGGGGAAGGAAACAGATATTCAGATCAAAATCAACATAAGCAGATCCACACCAAGACATACTGAAATTAAATAGGCAAAATATAGTGACAAAGAAATTTTAAAGCAGCAAGAAGATGAAGAACAAACAACAACAACAACAACAACAACAACAATAACAACAAAAGAAGAAAGTAACTTACATGGGAAAGCCCATAGGGCTAGAAGGAGATATTTCAGCGAAACTTTCCAAGCCAGAAGGGAGTAACGTGACGTATCCAAAGTGCTGAATGGGAAAAATCTGAAGCCAAAAAACTCTATCAAGCAAGGCTATCAATCAGAATAGAAGGAGAGAAAAAGAGTTTCCCAGATAAACAAAAACTAAAGGAGTTCATGACCACTAAACCAGCCCTGCAAGCAATATATTTTTTTAATGTTTGTTTATTTTTGAGAGAGAGAGTAAGCGGGGAAGGGGCAGAGAGAGAGAGGGAGAAGGAGTGCAGAGCCCAATGCAGGGCTCAAACTCATGAACTGTGAGATCATGACCCAAGCCAAAGGCATGCACTAAACCAACTGGGCCACCCAGGCATCCCTGCAAGCAATATTAAAGAGGACTCTCTGAGTGGAAAAGAGATGAAAAGTAACAATATTAAGATAGGAAAAACAAAAGCAGTAAAAAAGTGTTTCTGTAAAAAATAAGTTAAGCAACTCATAAAATAAAAGGATATAAAATTTAACAACATATACCTAAACTATGGAGATAATGGGTTCAAACTTAAATGACCACCAACTTAATATAGTCTGCTATTTGCAGAAGATGTTATACACAAACCTAACGGTAACTATATAACTACATATCAAAAACCATTAATAAATATGCAAAGACTAAAGAGAAAGAAATCAAAATATATTACTAAAAAAATCAGCAAACCATTAAAGATAGAAAGACAAGAAAGGATCAGAGAAACTCATCACAACCACAAAACAAATAACAAAATGGCACTATAAATAGATATCTATCAATAATTACTTTGAATGTTGGGGCACCTAGGTGGCTCAGTTGGTTAAGTAGCTGACTTCGGCTTGGGTCATGATCTCACGGTTCGTGAGTTTAAGCCCCATTGTCAGGCTCTGTGCTGACAGCTCGGAGCCTACAGCCTGCTTCAGACTCTGTGTCTCCCTCTCTCTTTGCCCCTCCCCCACTCACAATCCACCTCTCTCTCTCGCTCTCTCTCTCCCTCTCTCTCAAAAAAAATAAAAATAAACATTAAAAAAAATATGGACTAAACACTCCAATCAAAAGACACAGGATGACAAAATGGATTAAAAAACACAACCATTCTACCTATAGAATATGCTGCCTACAAGACAATCATTTTAGACCTAAAGACACCTGCAGATTGAAAGTGGGGGGATGGGGTGGGGGGTGCCTGGGTGGCTCAGTCAGTCACCCATCTGACTTCGGCTCAGGTCATGATCTCACAGTTCGTAGGTTCAAGCCCCACATCGGGCTCCGTGCTGACAGCTCGGAGTCTGGAGCCTCCTTCGGATTCCATGTCTCCCTCTCTCTCTGTCCCTCCCCACTTGCACACTGCCTCTCTCTCAAAAAAATAAACATTAAAAAAAAAAAAAAGAAAACGAGGGGATGGAGAAACACCTATCACAAAGAAGTGAAAGCATCCAAATTGGCCAGAAGGAGGTCAAACTTTCACTCTTCACAGATTACATGACACTCTACATAAACCCAAAAGATTCCATCAAAAAACTGCTAGAACTGATTCATGAATTCAGCAAAGCTGCAGGATATAAAATCAATGCACAGAAATCGGTTGCATTCCCATACACCGACAATGAGGCAACAGAAAGAGAAATCAAGGAATCGATCCCATTTATAATTCCACCCCAAAGCATAAAATACCTAAGAATAAATCTAACCAAAGAGGTGAAAAATCCATAAGCTGAAAACTATAGAAAGCTTATAAAAGAAATGGAAGAAGACACAAAAAAATGGAAAAATATTCATGCTTCCGGACAGGAAGAAAAAATATTATTAAAATGTCAATACTACCCAAAGCAATCTACATATTCAATGCAATCCCTATCAAAATAACACCAGCATTCTTCACAGAGCTAGAACAAACAATTCTAAAATGTGTATGGAACCAGAAAAGACCCCGAATAGCCAAAGCAATCTTGAAAAAGAAAACCAAAGCAGGAGACATCACAATCCCAGACTTCAAGCTATATTACAAAGCTGTAATCATCAAGACAGTATGGTACTGGCACAAAAACAGACACTCAGATCAATGGAACAGAATAGAGAACCCAGAAATGAACCCACAAACGTATGGCCAACTAATCTTTGACAAAGCAGGAAAGAATATCCAATGGAATAAAGACAGTTTCTTCAGCAAATGGTGCTGGGAAAACTGGACAGTGACATGCAGAAAAATGAACTTGGACCACTTTCTTACACCATACACAAAAATAAACTCAAAATGGATGAAAGACCTCAATGTAAAACAGGAAGCCATCAAAATCCTCGAGGAAGAAGCAGGCAAAAACCTCTTTGATCTTGGCCGCAGCAACTTCTTACTCAGCAGGTCTCCAGCGGCAAGGGAAACAAAAGCAAAAATGAACTATTGGGACCTCATCAAAATAAAAAGCTTCTGCACAGTGAAGGAAACAATCAGCAAAACTAAAAGGCAACTGATGGAATGGGAGAAGATATTTGCAAACGACATATCAGATAAAGGGTTAGTATCCAAAATCTATAAAGAACTTATCAAACTCAACACCCAAAAAACAAATAATCCAGTGAAGAAATGGGCAGAAGACATTAATAGACACTTTTCCAAAGAAGACATCCAGATGGCCAACAGACACATGAAAAAATGCTCAACATCACTCATCATCAGGGAAATACAAATCAAAACCACAATGAGATACCACCTCACACCTGTCAGAATGGCTAACATTAACAACTCAGGCAACAACAGATGTTGACGAGGATGCAGAGAAAGAGGATCTGTTTTGCACTGCTGGTGGGAATGCAAACTGGTGCAGCCACTCTGGAAAACAGTATGGAGGTTCCTCAAAAAACTAAAAATAGAACTACCCTACGACCCAGCAACAGCACTATGATGTATTTATCCAAGGGATACAGGTATGCTGTTTCGAAGGGGCACATGCACCCCAATGTTTATAGCATCACTACCAACAATAGCCAAAACACATCACTATCAACAATAGCCAAAGTATGGAAAAAGCCCAAATCTCCATCGATGGATGAATGGATAAAGAAGGTGTGGGGTGCGTGTGTACATCTATCTATATATATATGCGTATACACGCATATAGATAGATGTACACACACACACCTACCCACACACACACATACATATGAATACAAATCTTGCCATTTGCAATGACATGGATAGAGCTAGAGTACAATGCTAAGTGAAACAAAGACAAATACCATATAATTTTATATGGAATTTAAGAAACAAAACAAATGAGTAAAGGGGGAAAAAGAGAGAGAGACAATCAAGAGACAGAGTCTTAATTATAGAGAACCAGTGGTTACCAGAGGGGGTGGGAGGATGGGTTAAATAGGTGTTGGGGATTAAGGAGTGAACTTGTGATGAGCACTAGGGGATGTATGGAATTGTTGAATCACTACATTGTACATGTGAAATGAAAATAAAGCTGTATGGTAACTAACTGGAATTAAAATAAAAAATTTTTCAAAAAGAAAAAATAGAAAACTAATTAGCATTACTTGATCAATAATAAAACTTGTTTTTGGACCCCCACCCCAAACACACACACACACACACACACACACACAAACACACATTTATTTTGATCTTCAGGAAAACTAAGAACCATAAGGTACAAAGCCAAGAAATCAGTGAGTTACTGAAATTTTGTAAATAGGGTACAATTCCAGCTGAATGCCTAACTACTGTAAGATGGCTTCCACTGTTACTCTGCATTTTCTCATATTCACTAATAGTGGGTTTGTTACACTTAGAGCTATAAAATAAAACAACAATGCTCTGGTACACAGCCCAAAAAAAGGCAAAGCAAAAATCCTAAAATGGTGACCTGTTTATAATTATTCAAGTAATTACCTTCGTTATTCCTCCGTACTCAGCCTGTATCGATACATCACCCTTAATGTTACTTCCCTTAATTCCATCTCTCCACGCCTCTTTCCTTCTTCACCAACACCTTTTTCAGGTTTTCCATGCGGCCTTGACTTTTGTCTCTGCCACTTTTCTGAAACTAAATTCCATAAGAATAGCAACAACTCACTGGATGCCAAATACAACAGTTATGTGCATCCTTGACCTATCTTTTCCTTTCTCCTCTGTTCTTAAATTTTCCTGTCTCTTCTGTTAAACTACAAGCAGATTTGTGCATTTAAAAGCTGGTGCTCCTCAGGGTTCTATGCTTCAACCTATACCCTATGGCTTCAACCAACACTTAGTAACAGCTGACTCTCAGGCCTAACTTTACCATTCACATATCTATCTATTGCCTGGGCTGCAGTTCCACATTTTGAACTACCAACCAAACATCTGGTTTTTCTGCAGGCACCCAGAACTTAACATGTCAAAAATAGAATGTAATATCTTCCCCCTCACACTGGCTCCTCCTTCTACCTTCCCCATCTCACTTAGAAGAATCAGCACTAATGCTGCTGCTCAAGGAATTGGTCTCATTCATCTTTGACTCCTTCTTGTCCATCCCCATGCCCACAACACACATGCAGTTTCTTCTGTCTAAAACTTCATCTTGTCTCACAGCTGTCTCTGTCTCCTTTTCTGTCCTTAATTAAGATGTCACCTCCTGGGAAACGTCTGCCCAGACCTCTAATAATTAGCATTACCATCATCATCATCATCATGATCATCATCCACTATTTGACACCATCTGTCTGCTTCAAAGGACTGATTACAAACCACAATTCTGAATTCATTGATGTCTGTCTCTTCTACTACACTGGGAGCCATCTTATTCACTAATGTCCCCTAGAACCTAGTCCAAGGTGTGACACAGTTGACATCAGTATCATATGTCAATAGCTGATGACTGAATGAATATCTGATCAGAGGGTATGTTCTGACGGGTCCCATTCTGAATCTTCGCTCACATCTGTTCCCAATTTTCCACCAAACTGCCACCAGTGCCCTGCATTGGGCCATCATTACCATGTTGTCTACACTCTAGAAATAACCTTGTGACAGAGTTCCTTGCCTTTGGCCTGTATTTGTCCTGTCATAAAAATGATGTTTTTTTTTCTGAGAAAAAAAAAAAAAAGAAAAAGATTTGATGATGTCACTCTACTGAGGAAAAGCCTCTGAGGGTTCAGAAGGCTCTAGGGGGCACCTGGGTGGCTCAGTCGGTTAAGCATCTAACTTTGACTCCAGTCATGATCTCATGGTTTGTGAGTTCAAGCCCCACGTCAGGGGCTATGCTGACAGCTCAGAGCCTGGAGCTTGCTTCGGATTCTGTGTCTCCCTCTCTCTCTGCCCCTCCCCTGCTCATGCTCTGTCTCTCTCTTTCTCAAAAATAAATAAACATTTAAAAAATTGTTTTTAAAGAAGGCTACAGAAAAAAGTTCCAGGTACTAATGGCATAGCACCCAAGGGCCTTCCTAAAAGATCATAACCTAAACTCAATTTTCTAGTCTCTAGTCCAGTTACTTTGGCTCCCTTATGTTAGATACACTGGAGGGTGAGAAAGTATTGCTGGGTGGATAGGGGAAGGCATCTCTGACACTGACATGATCATGACATTCTGGAGTCAAGAACTGACTGATAAAGACCCGTATCTTGCCTTAAAGCTTACCAGGAAGAAAGACTACAGTGAACGGCCTTAATGTGAGAAAGAGCTTGATGTGAGAAATGGAGAGAAGGGTAGTGTGACTGAAATATAGTGTAATATGAGGTAAAGTCAGTGAAGTAGGCAGGAACCAGATTTATGTAGAGTCTTATAGTCTGGATTCTACTCTAAATTGGTAAAGCAGAATTTTAAGCAGGGAAGGGGCATAATCTATGTTATACATTCTAAGTGAGGAACTGATTCTTTTATTCACACATTCATTCCTTTACTCAATAGTTACTTAATAAGTGTCCACTATGTACCAGATACCATTCTGGTCACTACAGATACAATGGTGAACAAGACAGGTAAAACCTTTGCCCTCATAAAGATTTCATTCTGGAGTATTCTGTGAAGACAAAAAGGAAGTAAGGGGTCCAGTTGAAAGACCGCTACAGAGTCCACATGAGAGACTATGATGGCTTGGACAAGGTACGTTACAGTAGAGAGGGAGATAAATGGACAAATATAGGTTCTATTTTAAAGGTACAACAGACAGCACTAGACAGGTAAAGGAATGAGAAATCAGGAATGACTCTCACATCTTTGGTCTGGACAACTGCACTGATGGGTGTAGTGCTATTTACTGAAAGGGGGAAAAACAGAAAAAGTGCACATCTGGGGAAGAAAACCAAGAGATCTATTTTGGTCATATAGGATGAGGTACCTATTAAATACCTGAAGAGGAGTGAGCTGTTGGATTTAGGAGCCTGAAAGTCCAGAAGGCAGAACCGGAGATGTAAAACTAGGAGTTGGACATACAGATGGATTTAGGAAGACAGTACAAATGAGGACAGCCTCCACATTCTAACTTTGAAAGACTGAGCAAAAGGGGAGAAGGGAGCAAGAAAACTGAGAAGTGATTAGTAAGGTAGGGGGAAATGTGTAGCGTCACTGTGGCAAGCCATACAGGTATGCTGCTAGGATCTCCCTGCAAGAAAACACCTGCCATTCAGGTGTAAGGAGTGCAGTTAACTGACAACCTCCAGCTGTTAATAGCCTCAGGATATGCTCAGTTTTTGAGCCAAAGCCACAGTCTTCCCAGGATGCCCAGATGATCACTGAGTGCACTGTGGTGGTATGGTCTGGCCAAGTATGCCGAATGCAGGTCTCTTCTTCTTCTTCTTCTTCTTCTTCTTTTTTTTTTGTAAGTTTATTCATTTATTCTGAGAGAGAGAGAGAGCATGAGTAGGGGAGGGGCAGAGAGAGAAGGAGAGAGAGGATCCCAAGCAGGATCCACACTGTCAGCGTGGAGCCTGATGCAGGGCTCAAACTCACAAGCTGTGAGATAACGACCTGAGCTGAGATCAAGAGTCGGATGCTTAACCGACTGAGCCACCCAGGCACCCCAGTGCAGGTCTCTTCTTTTTTTTTTTCTTTTTTATGTTTATTTATTTTCGAGAGAGAAAGAGAGAGACAGAGTGTGGATGGGGGAGAGGGAGAGAGAGAGGGAGACACAGATTCAAAGCAGGCTCCAGGCTCTGAGCTGTAAGCACAGAGCCTGATGCGGGGTTCGAACTCAAAAACTGTGAGATCATGACCTCAGCCTAAGTCAGCCGCTCAACCAACGGAGTCACCCAGGCGCCCCAATGCAGGTCTCTTCTAATGAGCAACTTCTGCACCAGAGCTCCCAAGTAGGGTAGCCAGAGGCTCAGTCATATCTGCAGCATGGTGTGAGGTTTGTCCTGCCCAATCCTGCTTCCTCCCCTCTTTCCTTCCACAGCTCCTAGGTCTTGGTCTGAAGGCATTCCTTCCTCTTGTCTTTCACAGCCAAGGCCCTCCCCCCAGTAAGCCTCTTCTATGCCTCTCTACATCTCAGCACCTGCATCCTGGAGAACCACATTCTATAGTGCCAAAAACCAAGAGTGTTTCAGAGGAAATAGTCCTCTGTGATGAGGGTTGCTGAGAAGGGAAAAGAGAAAGAACTATGAGTGAATTTGGCAAAATGAAGGTCATTGAGAATACTGAAGAGGACGTTTTCAGTGGGGCAGTGTGAATCTAAGCTTAAATGGAATGAGCTGTCAGGTGAATGACAAATGAGCAAGGAACTCATAGAGACTGTAGACATTACAAACAACTAACTCACTCTAGAAGTTTTGCTTATAGAGCTCCCAGCTATAATAAGTGCTAAAAGAACAGTACTAGGATTTCAAAAAGTATAACTGGGGAACCTAATGTATATTGGGGAAGGTATATCTGAGGAAGTAAAGTTTACCAAAGAGTAAAAGAGTGGAAATAAGAACATTCCAGAAAAAAGAAAGAGCAAGCACTAAAGCCAAGGCATAGGAGAAAGTCTGAGTAACTAGAGGACCAGAAAACCAGTTGTTGTGGCTGAAATAAAGACAGCCAACACCAGATTATGCAAGGACCTGTGGGAAGTGACAATATTTTGGATTTTAGCCTAAACCCTAGAAGTTTTAAGTTGGGTTAAAGTTAACATGACCTGATTTGTGACTTTATGAAAATGTCACTATTTGCAGTGAGGGAAAAACAGAAGTGAAAGACCTATTGAGAGTCAATGGTGTTTTGGACTTGGGCAACTGAATGCATTTACTCATTTATTCATTCAAATATTTAATAAATGGGAGAAGCATATTGACTCAATATGTATTTTCAGAGACAGAATCTATAGGACTGGCAAAAATGGGGTTAAGAGAAAGGGAGTTATCAAGGACAACTCCTAGGACTTTGGCTCAATCGACTGAGCAAAACTGGTTATGATGAAGTGCACCAACTTCTAAGGAGCCCCACAGGCTATAGGTGGCCCCTTTTCTTGGGGAGTATACCAGCAAGTCACATCCCAACAATCGTAACACCAAAAAGCATAACTGTGTAACACAACTGAATTAAACCACACAGGCTAACACAGTATATTTCTTCTTCAATGCTCAACTATCTCACTTTATGCCTGAGGGAATGGATTGCCTACTAGAGTTGGAATCTGCTCATACATATTAATGCTGCTCTCTTGACCTTCACATGTAATTTTACACATATTTCAAGAACAGGCCATAAGCCCTCAGTCTAGAAATTTATTCATGGGCAATTTCTGAAGCTCTTATCACTGGCTTCTCCTCTGGGCTTTTCCTGAGAATTAGAAATCTTTGCTTAACATAAGCTGGTTCCTTCTTTCTCCTTTTATCTAAGGCAATCATTAAACTCCATAAACCAGACCTTAAAACTCCTTAACCTTTTGTTTTTCATTTCTTTTTGCTCCTGTAGCTCTAAGCAAGCAAAATTTAGAAATTTTGGTTTTGACTGTTAATGTGCAATTTTAAATGTTGCTTTTGTCTAGGATTACACTCAAAATCAAGCGTTCAAATCCACACATTTATCAAGCAACACCTATCTGCTAGGCACTGTGAGGAGTGTAAGAAGCAAAAGATGATTCATACAAGATCCCAGTCCTAAAAGAATTAACACAAACTCGGTGAGTTCATGAATTCACCGTCTTCCCCAGTGTACCTTGGGAAGATAAACTCAAATAAACTGAGATAAACTCAAATTCATCTGTGAGAACGCTCAGGTATGCTACACTAGCTGGGAAACTACAGCCAGGAAACACCTGTGCTGGGAAAAGACTTCACAGAAGAGGGGACATGTGAAAAACAATTGGAAAGAAGACTGAGAGTTCAGTAAAACTCCGATACAAAAAGGGATAAAGAACACTCTCAGTGGAGGAAACAACTTGTACTTAGAAACAAGAGGCCATGTTCCTAAAAGCAAAGGACAGTCTTCAGACCTCACGTGATTTCCCAGCAGCTTTTGATCCTGATAACCATTCTCATATCCTTGACACATTCTTAGTTTAGGGACACTACACTCTCTTTGTATTCCTCCTAATAATCTCTCTGGTTGGTCTTCCCCAGTACTCTTTGAAGGCTCCTCTTTGTGTCTTTATAATAGTGTCATTTCCACAGAGTTCAGTACAAGGCCCTTTTTTTTTCAACCATGAAAAGTCCCCTGCCTGGTTGATCTCATCTCTCTCCCATGGTTTCAATTACCATATACTTAAATCTGTACCTCTAGAACAGACAGTTCCTGAGTTCGAGAGCCACACAACTCCTGTCTTCTGGACACTTTTTAAAAATTTCACAAGTGCCTCAAACTTAAAACTTTCAAAATGAAATTATCTTTCTCCCAAACCCTCGTCTCCTCTTGGATACGCCTCCAACTCATTTTACCAGTGAGTCAGTTGTCTAAGCCAAAAACTTGAACATTATCCTTGACTTCTTTCGCTCTATTACAAATTCATCATTTACTTAGTTCTTAAGTCTGTCAACTTTGCCTTTTACTTGAATTCATCTACTTTTCTTCATCCCAACTCCTAATGTCCTAATTTATGGTCCCATTACCTCTTACATAAATTACTGCAAAACCCCTCCTAACAGACTCTCTTGTCTTTAGTCTTGCTTGCCTCCAATCTACCCTCCATATGATAATATGTCTTACAGTATCTTGCATGATTTATTTCCTAATTAGATCCTGGACTTACCTCTTGCCCCTAGCCCCTACATATTCTGTATTTCTAGCCATATTCAACCATTTATCTTGCCTTTAGATCCTTCTATATACATTCCCCATGCATAAAATGTTATTTTTGTTCTCTTTTTTTTTAACTAATTCCCACTCATCCCTTACTTTGAAAATTACACATGGGGCGCCTGGGTGGCGCAGTCGGTTAAGCGTCCGACTTCAGCCAGGTCACGATCTCGCGGTCCGTGAGTTCGAGCCCCGCATCAGGCTCTGGGCTGATGGCTCGGAGCCTGGAGCCTGTTTCCGATTCTGTGTCTCCCTCTCTCTCTGCCCCTCCCCCGTTCATGCTCTGTCTCTCTCTGTCCCAAAAATAAATAAAAAATGTTGAAAAAAAAAATTTAAAAAAAAAAGAAAATTACACATTATTTCCTCAGGGGAGCCACTGATCCCTCAACTGCTTCCTCTTCCCCTCTCCCCCAAACAGGGCCCTTTTTTTTGGTTTCTTTTGTTATGAGGTATAATTGACAAGTGAAACTATAATAGCACAAATTATGCACAACATAATTTGAAATACATATACATTGTTAAAGAATTCCCAACACTGAATTAACACATCTATCATCTCACATATTTACCTTTTTTGTATGTATGTGAAAACACAAGTTCTATACTATTAGCAAGTTGCAATTACACAATACAGTATTATCAGCTCTAGTGACTACAATATACTTTAGATCCTCAGGCCCTACTCATTTTATAACTGGAAGATTATACCCTTTTACCAAACTCACCCTATGTCTTCCACCTCCCAGCCCCTGGCAACCACCTTTCTACTGTCTGTTTTTATGAGTGTGCTTTTTTTTTTTTTTCTTTTAAGATTCCACATATAAGTGATACCATGCAGTATTTGTCTTTCTCTGTCTGGTTTATTTCACTTAGTAATGTCCTCCAGGTTCATCCATGCTGTTGCAAACGGAAAGATTTCTTTCTTCTTTAAAGCTAAAAAATATTTCTCTCTCCCTCTCTCCCTCTTCCCCACCTCCGTGTGTGTGTGTGCGTGTGTGTGTGTGTGTATCTCACATTTTCTTTAGCCATTCATCTATCAATAGACACTTGGGTTGTTTCCATGCCTTGGCTATTGTGAATAATGCTGCAATGAACATGGGAATACAGGTATCTTCAAGATAAAGATTTCATCTCCTTTTGATATTACCAGAAGTGAGACTGCTAGATCATATGGTAGTTCTGTTTTTAATTTCTTGAGGGATCTCCATACTGTTTTCCATAGTAGCTGTACCAGTTTACATTCCCACCAACAGTGCACAAGGGTTCCTTTTCTCCACATTCTTGGCTGCATTTGTTATCTCTTATCTTTCTGATAGACATTGTAACAGGTGTGAGATGATCTCTCGTGGTGGCTTTGATTTCTATTTCTATACTGCAGTTCTGATTAGTGATGCTGAGCACCTTTACCGTACCTGCCTAACTGCTTTTCCTTATGTGTTCCTATCAGAGGTATCTTTATTCCACTGTATTTTAATTTGTTGTTTACTAGTCAGTATCTTCCTAGACCATAAACTCATAAGAGCCCTTAGTACAGTGACAATGCCTACCATAAGTGCTCAAAAATTATTTGTGTTATGACTAAACAACTGATAAGGAAATCCTTAACACACTTCATCAAAATACTAAGAACACATAAGATTAAAAAATGGGTACAGGATGACTGGCGACTTTCTGTGGTTGCCCTTCTAGTAAGGTCAACAGAACAGATAATGTGCAAAAATACTATTATAAAAAGATAGCAAAAATAATGAAAAGAATTAACTGAAAAAGCATAATTTAATTCAACAAACACATGAGGGTAGCTCATAACAACAGAAATAAGCTGCTTTTGTCTTTGCTTCACTAATTTTGAAGAAATATCATTCAGCACAATTTTCTGAGAAAGCAACAAGTGACCAAAAAGTAAACTGATGTCTAAGCTTTTTTCCTTCCCAAAGAAACATCTTCTAAGACTAATCACTGAACAGACTTTAGACACTGCTGCATAACAAACTAACCCAAATCCAGGGGCTTATATATTTTTCACTCTTAACTGTACAGGTCAGCTAACAATTAATTCCATATTGGCTGCACTCTCTTGTGATTATGCAATATCATACAGGTTAGCTAAGACTGGCTTATCTAGAGTGGCCATCCTCATATATATAGTGGTTGGCTGGCTCTTGAATGGGGTGACAGGTGTGATGGGGACACAACCAGCAGACTAGCCCAAACTAGTTCTCACAGAAGCTAGACAGGTGTCCATGAGCAGAAATGCACAAGGCCTCTTGAGACTTTAGCTTCATAACTGACACGCCAACACCTCTGCTGCATCTACTAGCCAAAGCAAGTTACAAGGCCAACCCCGAATGAAGAAGTAAGTCAACAGACACTGTCTCTGCAGAGTCACACTACAAGGGGCATAGATACAAGGAGGGAAAAATCAAGGTCATTCTTTACAACCAATATCCCATACGCTATTTAGCCTTACACATGCATCTATCTGTGAGCAGTACAGTTCAGTACATGAGATTCATAATGATTCTGATTCAGCAAAGAGTTAAGTAACATTTAGTATATTATAGGCAGAGAAGCATATTGCGAAAAGCTTTCCATGATCATAAGAAAGGTTAAAAGATTTGCACTAAATAACTCACTTTGTTGTGCTATTATTCCCCACTGATTTCAGAGAATAATGTTTTTACCACAGTGCACTCTGTTCACTGTGAGGGCTATCAACAGAGTTGAGAAAGTAACAGGATTATTAAGCGTCCAACTCTTGATTTCAGCTCAGGTCATGATCTTATAGTTTGTGAGTTTGAGCCCCACATCAGGCTCTGCACTGGCAGCATAGAGCCTGCCTGGGATTCTCTCTCTCTCCCTCTCTCTCTGTTCCTCCCCTGCTTGTGCTCTCTCCCTCAAAATAAATATATAAACTTTTTAAAAAATTAATAAATAAATAATAAATAGGGCTAAGCCCACATCAGATCTTTTTTAACATACAGAAAAACTTGCATTTATATAATTCAGGAAAAGGACCAGGCCATGGACTCACTTCCTAAACACCTGCCACACAGAGATAACATTCTCCACATTCATGGAGTCACTCACTGTAACCCTTGTACCAAAGGAAAGAGCTAAGAGAGTGCGTGAATAGAGCTAAATGAAGAGTTCTCCTGGCAAACACACGTAAATCTGGCAACGTCCTAAAAAGAAAATTAGACAAAAATGGAAAAATACTTTGTTATGTGCAAACTGTTACTAGCAAGGTATTTTTCAGCAACCACAAAAACTATGCTGGGCTTGAATAGGTAAATAGAAACCAGACCAGATTACAGATAAGCTTAAAAGCATGCAGATATTCAAATCCAAGTGATATTACTGGGTGCACTTGATCCTTGGACTATGTGGCCTAGTTTTTCTGGATGACCCTCTAATTTCTGAAAAGTGCTACAGGATCCTCTTGACAACGACCTCTCCTAACTCCAGCATGGGAACTCTTAGCATTTCCGATGCGGATTTTAGAGACAAAGATAGAACACTGAGACCTGCCAAGGCTGAAAAGGATATCACTTTCAAAGGTTAAAAAAATCCCTCCCCCCTTTTTTCTGATGACTACCCAATTACACAAGCCAGGCATGATAACTGGGAGCAGTGAAAGAAGTCTTCTTATAGGCATGGACAAAACTGCCTGTTCAAACTCAATGAAAAGTGTATGAGACACAGCAATAAAATTCATCTTTGGGGGAATGCACATGGAGTAGCTAATCTACCATGAAAAAAAAATTTTGTTTAATATAAAACAGAAAACTCAGAATCTAATTCTATTATTATTCTTATCAGGGGCCTATTTTGTGATATTTAAACAGCACAGCTTTTCATTTTTTAATTTTACATAAGAGCATCAAGTTTTACAAGATATTTATTCTTAAAACTCTGTAGGCAGAAGAAAATTTTGTAAAGTGAAACCCATTCTTCCTCCGAGAGCTATTATAAAATCCAACATGTGTATCTATATATAAGCATGTTCCTGAGACCGTGGATTTGGGTTATATTTTTGTGTACCACAATAAAAGCTGTAGCGTGCTGTCCACTTGTATGATATTTATTTTCCACCTGCTCAGTTGACATAGACTCCAACATCTCCTGTCAATACCCAGTAAAGGCAATGTTTTAGTCCTCTTGTTTATTTGTCATTCAAAAAGAACATTTTGATTTTATATACAGAGGAGAAATATGAGGCAGGAATCCAAAATCGGAGTCCTTGTTCAACCCCTGGGTTCTTCTAGTTTCTTAGCTGTTGAAAGTATTTGCCATTGCTTCTTACTACAGAGACAGTTTAAAAAAAAAAACAAAAAACAAAAAACAGCTATTTTTGGAATAGTCACAATAAACTACTATTATTTTCTTTGGGAGACCCCAGATTCTGTCATCACTTCCCAAGAAGAGTCAGAGAAGCCTTATAGTAATGTTCCCCAAATAGATCTTTTTTTCTGGAATTCTTATGTAATCAATTTCACATCTCTTCCTTCTATACACCTGTTAGAATTTTATACAATAACAGTCTTAGGATGATTCTGACAGTTCTTAGCTGAATTAAAAATCCCGGGTGAATTATAAATTAGATCTCTACATTAGCAGAATACTCAATACAACAGCCAACTTCAAAAAATATTCCCTTAACTCTCACTCTCAACACATAATTTAAACCAGGCAAAATTAGACTAATCTTGGATAATCACAGATTTGTGATTATTAATCTACTGGTCAAACCATCAGGTGCCCAAAGTGACACAGCTTGCAGGAACCTTAAGAGCTTACATTAGTGAATAAATAAGCATGAACTATAAAGAATGTCAACTGTTTGTGAGCAATTTTTTTCCCCAAGAAAAACTGCAAAGTTTATTTTAAAGAATTTGAAACATTACTTCTATTATAACTGCTATGTAAGTACTTATTTGTACTATGAAGGAAAGGTATTCTAAGCAAAGATAAATACAACCAAGTTCACTGTATTTATCCTAATTTGGGGGTTAAAAGAAAGAAACATTTGGGGCACCTGGGTGTCTCAGTCAGTTGGGCGTCCAACATCAGCTCAGGTCACGATCTCATGGTTCGTGAGTTCGAGCCCCGCATTAGGCTCTGTGCTGACAGCTCAGAGCCTGAAGCCTGCTTCGGATTCTGTGTCTCCCTCTCTCTCTGCCCCTCCCCCCACTCCCACTCTGTCTGTCTCTCTCAAAAATAAAGTTTTAAAAAATAAAAATAAAAGAAACATTTATCTCAAATTTTCAAAAACAAAAACAAGCAAAAAAAGGAGGTGGATTCAACAAAATTTTACTAAGTAATAGCAATTAACAATATACTACTATGCTTAATTAAAGCATCCAGAGATGATAAACTATTGTTTACAACATGAGGAAACACATTAATACAATGCCATAAACATTTAATGATATAGAACTTAATTTATGTAATTTCATTAATATGAAGGATCAGTGATATTAAACTATTATTTATTTCATCTTTAATGCGTCAGTTTAAAATTCAATAAGTAACAAAGAGTACATTAGTGGTTGCCAGGGGCTGAGGGAAAAGGAAAATGGGGAATAACTGCCAACAGGTATGGGGTTTCATTTGGGGACAATAAAATGTTCTGAAACTTAAATGGTTGCACAAGTCCGTGAATATCTAAAAAACACTGAATTGTATTCTTTAAAAGGGTAAACTTTGTGATATGTGAATTATAGCTCAAAGTTATTGTAAAATAATGCTAAATATTTTCATTACCTATGTGAATTCCTAAAAAGAAAACAATTATTTATTCCAGGGTAATACACTGAGCATATTCAAATCTTCTATCTATAAACTGCATTGTTTTTTATTTTCTAGGAAATTATCTCCCTGAAAGGTTACTCTAATGCTCTACATAAACACACGCTACCAAAAATTCTTCAAAACTTAGAAATGACACTAACTATTGAAGATTTTGACACCTTGATAGACCCTTTAAAGACAAAAAAGGTTAAATTCCAGTGGGCTACATAATGTAAAGACACCTGTTTTCCTGGGAATTAACAGTTGTAAATACAGACAACATAAGCAATTTCGCACATCAAGCTGATGTGTAATAAAATAAATCTACTCAAGGTTCTTCTTTCAACAAGATAACAGACTCTAACGATAAATGACTACAGCTCATCTTGTTAAGATCAAAAGGGAATGACTTTTGCAGCAAAATATGCCTACCAGCTAAGCTATTTCACCAGCTCAGTTACTAATGGCACAAAAGGAGTCTTGCATGAAGCAGCAAAAGGAAGAGAGAAGGGATTCTTTTTAAAAGACCTGATTTGTCCAGGTTGTAAATTGCTTTCTAACTTTCACTTATTAGACTTTAGAGTTTATATCTCTGAAATGTGCTGATAAAATACACAGTAATTTTTTCCTTAACTTGTAAGCTCTCTGCAGATATCCTGAATCCACCTAAACTGCAGTTATATTAACAGTTCTTATTGCTACCTTGTAACATATCAGAGTCAATTTGCCACAACTGGGACATCAAGAAAGAGCAAGACCTGTACGATCATCTTCTACGCTATCATATAAAATGTCACATAAAGCAGTTCATTTTTATGATGGTGTTATTTCTAAAGGGCTATAAAATCGTTTATTCTGTATTTAAATTTTAACCACAGGAGTTACTGCACATGTTTATGCATAAAAACCTGAGCTGCATGCACTCAAGTCGCCTTTGAAATAGAACACAATCAGAAAAATGTCAACATCAATAGAAAAAAATCCTTTTTCAAATCATATTTTCATATTTTCATATAATTTTCATATTACAATGAAAAAAGCAAGTAGTTATTAGTGAAAATTAAAACAGTATAAACAGATCACCTAATCCTTTTTATATCACAAATTTTATCGTAAGATTGCACACAGATGTCATACCAATTGAAGCCTCAGAATTTCATCCTAAGAGAGGAAAAGGAAATGTTTTTTGAACTCCAATCTAAAGAGCTCAGCTTCCTCCAAAACTATCTAACATGGCCACATCTGAGCAATGAGGAAAACAAGCCTCAAAGCCATTAAGTAACTTGCAGATTCCAACCCCAAGGCCTCCACCTTTTCTAGAATATCATTTTAAAGAATAAAGGAAAATTTCCACTTAATTACACAAAATTTAAATATGAATTTGGTGTCATCTACTCATATGCTGACCACAGGACCCTGAGTATATCTTGGGTGTCTATATGAGGGGTACCTAAAGCACTTCCCCTCTCCCACTCCTTCAAATGCCCATGTCTTCCTTGCCACAGCTTCCCCCAACCTTAATTCTCTAAATCTGTGAGTTCTTTTTTTCCTTTTCCACATGAACATATGAAATAATTTTTATATATGTAAATAGCAAGTGTACTTAAAACTTCAGATGCTATCTTTATATTAAAAGAGAGAACTTTTTTTAGCTTATTGCTTAAAAAAGCAATATGTCATAATATAATATAAACTATAATAAAATGAATCCTACCCACCATAGGATTAAGCTTTGCTACTACAATGAGACCTGCTTTATAAAAATAACCTTCATAATGATATGGCCTGTTGCCGAGACCCTCCTACGGCAGATCCTGTCCTTGTTGGGGACAAAACAAGCCTTAGCACCATGCCAACATAACAGCTGCCAAAAATGAATTCTTCCTAATTCTGGAGAACTGTCACTCCAATTCCCCACCAAGGTAGTGAACATTGTTTGTTGTGACCATGTTTCTTATACAAATACTTTAATTAAACAGTTGTTTTAGCACAGTGGCGGCCATCTCTATCATACTGGTCAGTAAGGAAGACCTTATTTCTAAAAGAATTTAGAAATATGGATTTAGAGATTGACCAAACTAATCTTCTCTCTCAGCTTTCTGTATTATTAACTTCTATTTTTCTAGAACTTTGAGAGGAGCTACAGAGAATATAGGAAATTCAAAATATCCCTTCTTTCGTGGCACTTAAAGTAATATTTAAAGAGATAATATAACAGAGTTTAAAATAATTCAAAAACACTTAAGCAGATGGTACTATAGACTTTATTTCCTAATAATCTTTCTCCTGCAATACCCAGAAGGTGAGACAGGGTGAATCTACAGTAGCCAATCACAGTCATCCTTCTTAGCCTCCTTCTTAGCAGATCTCCCCACCCTACCCCCCACAACACTATGTGTAATAGACCACTTGTCCCAAGTATGCGGTTGACAAAGTAACAGGGAACATATGCATGAACTTGCCAGTTATAAGAGCTATATACCACATGGCTTGCTCAGTCGAAGCCAATGCCTGACTATATAAACTGCTTTAAGTTGTATTTTTTTTCCTCAAGACTGATTTCCATAAGCCTTGTTCAGGTACTAAAATAAATGATAAATCGCTGGTGGGGGTGTCCTGGAAAGGTCCAGTGACCTCAATTGTCACAAAGCTTCTAACAGAGGTATCTGGGTGGCTCAGTCAGTTAAGCATAGATTCTTGATTTTGGCTCAGGTCATGATCTCACACCCGTGAGATCAAGCCCCACATGGGGCTTTGCACTGGGTGTGGAGCCTGCTTGAGATTCTTCTCTCTCTGCCCCTCCCATGTGTGCACATGCTCTCTCCCTCTCTCTCTCTCTTAAAAAAAAAAAAAAAAAAAAAAAAAGCAAAGCTTCTAACATGACTAGTCTCTACTTTATAATGATCTATTAATGCATCTCAGTTCATTTATAATTTGAGACATGCACTGCCTTAATTTGAATAAATTACTGGAAGAATCAGCAATAGCTAAGAAATACAAATTTGTGTTCAAAGGGCACATATTTGAAAGATTGGAAACAGCACAAAAGATAAAGAAAGATGTCAATCTGATATAGACTGGTAATAGTTCATATCTGACTTAGCAGACAGACTCTCATGACTGACTTGAAGTTAGGATTCTGGGGAGAAGATACACTGTAGTTTATAACCATACATCTTAACACAAGAAGCTACACTAGATGACCTAGCTGTCAATAAAACTGTGTAACTTTAAACAAGGGAAAATATATGGCACAATATGTCAAAGAGAAGCCTTGGGATAAAGAGAATCTTTCATTGAAAGGCAGTGCTTGCTCTATAATGATTTTGAAGAATACCTGGCTCTGACTGAATCCCCCAAACCACTACAATATTATCATTTTACAATATTTGGATCAAAAATAAATGTAGTGTCTGTACCTCCCAATCTTAAGTTAGATAAACTCATAATTCAAGTTACTTTGGGAATACTTAGGTATTAACAGCTTGTCTTTTTTTTTTTTTTTTTTTTTAATGTTTACTTATGTTTGAAAGAGAGAGGGTGATCAGGGGAGGGGTAGAGGGAGAAGGGAAGAAAGGATCCAAGTGGCTCTACGCTGAGAGCAGGGAGCCCCTTGCAGGGCTCAAACTCAAGAAATGCGAGATCATAACCTGAGCCAAAGTCAGAGACTCAATTGACTGAGTGACTCAGGTGCCCCTGGTTTTCTTGGTTTTAAATTCTGCCCATTATTAGTTTTGCTTATACTAGGTAACTAAAGTATCAAAATTTTCTTCTACTATCAAAAATAAAGTATGTAGGGGCACCTGGGTGGCGCAGTCGGTTAAGTGTCCGACTTCAGCCAGGTCACGATCTCGCAGTCCGTGAGTTCGAGCCCCGCGTCGGGCTCTGGGCTGATGGCTCAGAGCCTGGAGCCTGTTTCCGATTCTGTGTCTCCCTCTCTCTCTCTGCCCCTCCCCCGTTCATGCTCTGTCTCTCTCTGTCCCCAAAATAAATAAAAAACGTTGAAAAAAAAAATTTTTTTTTTAAATAATAAAGTATGTAAAAAACTATAAAAGCTATCTTCTAAAAGTTAAGCGTAAGTATAAACACAATAAAAGTTTCATCAGTCAAAGCAAAGCAAAATATATAAAAGAGGTGAAATTTTTTACTGTAAGAAAAACAAAATGCATTTAGTGTTAGTAAAGGGCAACAAGAGCCAATCCCTAATCTCTGAAGGCTTTCAAAAAGCCTTTTTTATTTCTATTTATTAATGCATTTTGGCAATCAAATAACACCCAAATAAATCAGTACTTCATATGACTTTACAGGAGTATGCTCTGGGTTAATATTTGTTGCCGAGAGAGATGAAGGAGGAAGAAGATGTGTAAAGGAAAAGGAAGAAGGGAGGAAAGGAGGAGAAGAAGAAAGTGGAGTGGGAAGAGAGGAAAAAAGGAGAAAAGGGAAGAATAAATGACAAGTGATAAAGTGATAAATTATTAATGTTCTAAGTAAGGGGTGGGGTCGGGAGCAGGGGCAGGTATAACCCCAAAAACGGGCAACAGAATTGGGCCTACTGGTCTACCACCGTGGAGCCACCTGCTTTTCTCTAGAGAGGGAGTAAAAATTAATCTCTATGAGTAATATCAATGGCTGGAAGATAATGCAGAACAGGGAAATACACTTTCACCAAGAAGGAGGTAGTTATAAATCAAAGAAAAATATTAAATATTCTGAGTTCAAAACAAAAAATTTGAGGTCAACAGATATTAACATGGCATCCACATGTAATTCATCAACTTTAAAAAGTAAACCACACACTATGTCTGAAAATCTAGACAGACTATATCATAGTAAGCATTTCTAAATACATGCCTGATACCTCTTTGAAAATATAGATTCAGAAGGGCTTTCTTTGCATCTAAAAATGACTGAAATTCTTTTACTACATATAATATTATATAATGTTACTACTGCTAATGGAACTTAAATATCCAAGGCGGTTGACTTTAATTTAGAGTGAAACAGAGTGGTCATGCTAGTTTTTATAGGAATTGTAATATTCTTAAATATTACTAATATTAAGAAATTAATATAATTATAAATTAATATACATAATATATATCTCAAAACAAATTCTAAGTGGAAATCTAAATTAGATGCTCACACAATGTAAATATAAATAATTCATTTTTTATAGTCAACTATAATTAGTCAACTCTTATGAGATAGATTACCTGATGTATACATTAGTCATGGAAAATATGTTAATTTAATAAAATATTTAGAATTACCATGAATCAGAGGAAAATCCTTATTAGACGTGCCTAAGATCTGAAACTATATAGTTACCAAAGACTCACCACTGACCCCATTACAACTTTGAAACTTTCCTCCTACCACTAAGACTATGGCACTTCCCACCTTTAGCAAGTATATCCCCAGAACAACGCGATGATTTCAGATTTCCACACAAAAAGTAGCAGAGGAAGAGAAGAAAAAAAGGAAAATTGTCCCATCTGTCTTGTTATGAGAGAATTAAATGAGTTAATGCATAAGTGTTCAGCAGAATGCATCTGGCACATAGCAAGCATTCAGCAACACTGACTACTTCCCTCGCACAAAAACAGAGTTTTACAAAAGTCCTAGTCTCCATAAACTATCTAGGAAGAATAAATAGCCCATATTTGGTATACTCATGGTTGATCTATTCAGGGTCAGGGCTTGCCTATGCTCTTCAAGGCCCTTCATCATTAATTACAACAGCTACTTGGGTGGTCATTAACATCAGTGATTTTGTGAAGCTTTTTTCAAAATTAACTTCATAAATGTCAAGCACTAGTTTTGCTGTTTTGAAACAAGAGCTGACTTTTCATGCTGGCTGCTCATACATTTCATTCCATAATACAAGTACCACCAGATAAAGCCTATTCAATTAACCTTTTCTTTGCAAAGTTACTCAGGTTATGTCTAAAAACAAAATCTCAATTATTTCATTTCTAATATATAATTTTATGTCAGAAAGGAAATAAACATATTAAATCCAGTGAAACCCCTTGATAATACTCCCTTCCTTAACACTAATGTGGATATAAAGCAATTGGTGGTTGGTTTCCATCCTCCACAACAGGCTTACCCCAGTCATTTCATCAATCTTATAATAACATGTCTGTGTTTAATGGCATCCCACCAAACTGAATCATTTGTGGTTCCATTTACAGCATTATGGGAGATTTTGCCATATCAGAAATTGACACATAACATTTTTCAGTTTGAATGCCACACAAAGGAATTTACTTTGACTCTCAAATTTAGTTAGTATCATCTGAAAATGGGTTACATTGTTCTCTCTCTCCAAGCCTGACCAGCCCACCCTTCCTATTTTCCCCTAATCACTACTGTAATTTCTCACAGTCTCAGGATATCTGCCTATATAAAACAGATATTAACAGGTATTTTTAAAAGAATTTAACATCTGACTAAAATTACAAAATGAATTAAAGGAGCATTAAAAAGAGCGCTCAGTTGAAAAATGTGAAGAAAGCATTAATGAAAAAAGCATTTGGGGGGCGCCTGGGTGGCTCAGTCGGTTAAGCCTCCGACTTCAGCTCAGGTCACGATCTCACTGTCCGTGAGTTCGAGCCCCACGTCGGGCTCTGGGCTGATGGCTCAGAGCCTGGAGCCTGCTTCCGATTCTGTGTCTCCCTCTCTCTCTGTCCCTCCCCCGTTCATGCTCTGTCTCTCTCTGTCTCAAAAAACAAATAAACGTTAAAAAAAAAAATTAAAAAAAAAAAAAAAAGCATTTGGAATTTCACAACATTGATGAGTTTGTTTAAGACCAAGGACTGCTAAGAGAAAATGTCATTTGTGAATGAAGACCATATAATGTTATGTTTATTATGATTCAAATATACAATCTAAACATTTTGATTATAAGTGCTAGAAGAGCAACAGAATATTAAAAAAAAAATTCCCAGAATCAGTAAACTAACAAGTTTTTCCAATAATTTTTATGTCCAAAATAAGATAAATTAAGGAAATCCCTCTGGGATATTCTACCTACTTCTCTGATGGGTCATATTACAGGATACAAAATGGATGGTAGTAACTATCACAGAATTGGTCAAATCATATATTCAGTCAAAGAACTAGTACACACACAAAAATTATTTACCACGTGAGACTTGTTTTCCAAACACGTTTCTGCATCTAAATGTGAACAGTGATAATAAGTATTATTTTTTTAAAAAAGGAAGAAAATCCAAAATATGGAATAAGTTACAAGAGTAATAACATTCAACGCACTATTTACAATAAAGAAAAACAGATGACAGAATGCACTGGTAAATTATGCTACTTAAAACTCAGTATTATGCCACAACTGGAAACTAGAGTAATAAAAAGTACCTCACAGCAGGGAAAAGGTTTTAGTATAAATTGATATAGTTTTGATATAAAGTTACAGGGGGAAAAAAGTAAGATTTTGTGTAAGCTATAATTATAGCTATATTCAAGTACAGATAAAAATAAGGTATTTCCTCCTCAAAACATTAATAGTTATATTACAGTAAGGCGAATCAATAGGTGAGGGTTTGCTTCTCTGAACTGCCTAAGATTTCTTCAATGTTGTTAAACATACACCTGTATTTTTTTTAATTAACCAATAAGGAAATACAAAGGTCACTAGAAAAAAAATGGCATAAACTTATAACTTCCTAACCTTGAGAAATTTGTTTGTCAACCTAAGCATTTGAGAACTTCATCTCTTACCATGTTTGTATTATCAGAATATTGTGTGATGGAAGTAGGGATAAGATACAATTTATTTAATGCTTATAGTTAACTATCCATAACTAATAATTGTTAATATGTGTTTGAAGATTCTATGAAAAAATAGTAACTCATATCACTACATTATACTAATTATTCTGTGAACCAGGTTGGACTTTTCTGGTCAAATCCTATGAATTTTTCTAATGCACATACTGTCTGCAGTTCTAGCAGCCGCTATTATGTGATACCTGTTAACGGGAACAAAGGCCCAGAAGAAGAAAAGATGTAAAGCACACAATACAATTACATAAACAAAAGACCACTCTATCAGTAATCATCATAACAAAATGCAGCTAACTATTCACTGTAAGATATGCTTGGCTATATAAAAAAATATAATTTTTAAAAATACAAACAAATAGGGGTGCCTGGGTGGCTCAGTGGGTTGAGCATCGGACTCTTGATTTAGGCTCAGGTCATGATCCCAGGGTCATGGGATCAAGCCCTGCATCAGCGTGGAGCCTGCTTAAGATTCTCTCTCAGTCTCTGCCCCTTTTTGCCACTCATACACTCTCTCTCTCTCTCTCTCTCTCTCTCTCTCTCTCTCTCTCTCTAACAAAATAAAAAATACAAATAATTCTCTAACACATATTAACCTTTGTTTATTTTTTTATAGTAAGTTCTTAAAAAGATCTGCAACTGATATCCTAGAAGGTAACAGCTAGACTTTCTTCTGTTCTCTGCTTCTGCTTATTCTTGCCTTGCTATGCCCATTTTAAGACTTCCAGGCTTCAGAGCTTGGTATGATATCCTATTGGTGCCTAAAATTATTTTCCCTTAAACACTTGCCTAGAAGACTTCTATTCATCCTTCAACACAAATTCACATATTATTTCCTTTGTGAAGCCTCCCTTGATCACCCAAGCAACATCTTCCTCCAAACCTGTCACGGAGTTCGAGGCAGGTGGACCTAGGTATAGTACATTTTTACACCTCTAACACATATATTTTATAAGCCAGGAAGCCTGGCCTATGACCAGGGTTAAATCAGCCTGTAAAGCCAGCCAGTTCTTTACAGGCCAAGATCTGGCAGAGTCCGGCTCACAATTTTCCACAATAACTCTTAAACAGTTATATGACTTAGTAGTTATCTTAGCTATCTTTGGTGGCGTTAGCCAAAGAGGAACACTCTGAATGTATAAATAAAAGGGGTATTGCACTAAACGAGTTGCAAAGTTAGCATCCTTGTAGCTTATGAAAGGTTTGCAAGTTAATTAACCAAATGAATTAACTGTGGAAGGCTGTTGTTAAAGCAGTATGTCCATAATCCCTCTAAGAAAGATACAAACTTTTCAACAACACTAACGATAACAACACTAATAGCAGCAAATAACTTAGGGAGTGCTACTAGAGACAGACACTATCCTAAGCACTTCAGGGATATAAATTCATTTAGTGCTCAACCCCAATTACAGAAGACAAAACAGAGGTACAAAGATACAAAATAATTTGCCAGAAGACACACAGCTAGCAAATGGCAGAGCCTGGATTCAAGACTGCATAGTCTGACTCCAGCGTCCATGCTGCACATTTTACTGCCTTATAACTAAAATAAAAATTTAATGTTTGTTAAGCCTGAAGAAAAGACACAATGGTGGTGAACTCGTGACCATGTCTTGTACCCAAAAAAGAGAATGATTTCCCATAACAGAAAATACACTATATTAAGATCTAGCACATGTACACACTCAATTATCCCCCACACCTCCCTCCCACATATCACTGAAGCCAAAATTTCAGGAAACTACTGTGACAAAGTCTGACAATTTCTACTCCATTTTGTAAAAAAAAAAATGCTGGTTGTAACCCAAAAAAGGGTCTCACAGTGCAGTCTGGGAAACACTTCACTATCCCAAGATCAGCTTTACTATGCAACCATCTCTTTTGAAGGAAGATATAAATAGAATACATATTATTGTTGTGGGCATAAGATAACTAAAGCTAGTGAGGGGACATGGTATAATGGATCCAGACATGAGTTCCAATCCCTACTCCACCCCTAAATAGATATGTCACTTTCTTCTTCAACCCAATGCTGGCAGGATTAAGTGAGACACAATATATAAAGCTCCTGGCTGATAACATATGTAAAGGGCTATTTTCTTCCCCTCACACCAGCTCTTGGAGTTTACATCTGCTGGTTTAAAGTAGCTTTCATAAAAGCATTGGTTAGGTTATTTTGAAATAGGAAAAGATTGAGAAACTGGTAACTATGACTTACTTATTGAAGACTCAAGTACCATCCTATCTAGAAAAAGCTTTCTTTGCAAGGTGATTGAGCTAATTCCGAGGCTGAAAACCTGGGAAAATCCTGCTCTTGCACTATGCAACCTGTGTCTTTTAGCAAAAGAAGGCTTCATGTTCCTCTGAAGAAACAATCCAGAATGAGTTACCCCATCCCTTTATGTAAAACATAGTGTTATAGGTGCCCAATGATCCCAAGAGACTAGCAAGTACCTAGGAAAGTAAGCACCATGTTGCATTTATTTCTGTGCAATCAGCTCAAAACATGGTGCCTAATGCAGGGCTTAACCCACAACCATAGATGTAAAATAAATGTTTGCTAAGCCTAACTGAAGAAAATTTTTCAGCTATGGCCTATAGGGAAAAGATCCACCAAATGCAAACCTGCTTCATCTGTTTCATTTGTGTACAACTCCCTTTTTTGCCTCTTCTTCCAGCATTCCCACAGTAAATATTTTACACCGCCACTGTTTTCACTCTGCCTTCCCAATCAAATCTACTTAGCATTAACTTATTCTCTGTAGTTTTGGAAGTGTTCTTCACATGGATAACTGGTATTTCTTGAAAATCCAGAATTAAATTAATCTAGTCAAGGATTTTTTTTTTTTTTTTAACAGATAAGGACACTGGTCCAGGTGGTGGACTAACACCTTGCTCTAACAGGTAGCAGATGACAGACGTTGAGTTGATTCGTGCTCCAAACTTTGTACTATAGTAACAGCAAACCAGACCTTATATACTTTAAGTGCATTTGGGTGAAGGTAAAACAAAAACAAAAACAAAAACAGAGTAAGTGGAAGTAAACTTGCAACGAGCACCAACTATGTGCCCAAGTACTGTGCTTTCTGTGTATTATCAAATTTAAAGCATGTAACCAACCTACAAAGTTGTACAAATATTTATCTTGTAAATTCTCTGGGTGATATGAAAAAACATAGAGCTTTTAAAATACACATAGCAATTTCTCTGCCAATGCTTACATATTAAATCTCACTAGACTGTACTAATCAGAGTAGTCCAATATGAGTTGCTGAAAATGCTGAGTTACATATTTTGAAGAAATCTAGTAAACATAGAACTTTTCATCGCATGTCACCAATAGAATTAAACTATGCATTATGGCAAAGAAATCCTTTAAAGATGGTAATGGATGGCAATTTAACAAAATGCATCAATAGCCATTAAACTCTTCACATACCATAAGGAGCTTGTGTTTATGTGTGCTATACCTATGGGTGTTTACCAAAATAGGCTTCAAAGCAAAAATTTTAAATATTTATTTACTCAATTGAGAATATTAATAAACTCATTACATGACAGTGTTTTTACAAAAAAAAAAATATGAAAATCGAAATGTCTCATGAGAATACAACACTTTCCCAAACTAACAAAAATAGTAAGAAATGTGGCACTGTTCAACATTTTTGCAAATCACTTTAAAGCATGGCTTAGTAGAGAACAGTATTTAATCCTTTCACATTCAATCTGTTATATATGCTGTTCTGGTTAAATCACAAGGAAATCCATTACCCAGATGTGTAGTGGGAAAAAGGAGTACTATAACAGTACTTTCAGATAGCTGTAGATATTCTTTGATACTATGCCAAAACTCAACAGGTGGTAGTTTTGTGAAAGTTAGTTGCAGTGTAGAATCTGAAACAATGACAATATACTTTTTATATTCTTATATTAAAATCTATAGGTCAATTGTATATTCTGATTGGGTCCTTTAGCTGTGCACATTTTTGTAATATCAGGTGCGGAAATTAACTTCAGCCATTTTCTGAAATTAATGTTTCAGAATCAATTAAAATGAAATCAATTAAATTTGATGAATTTAATAAAATGAATCAATGAATTTAATAAAATGAATCAATTAAAAATGAAAAAAAGAGGGGCGCCTGGGTGGCTTAGTCGGTTAAGCGTCCAACTTTGGCTCAGGTCATGATCTCGCAGTCTGTGAGTTCGAGCCCCGCATTGGGCTCTATGCTGACCGCTCAGAGCCTTGAACCTGTTTCAGATTCTGAGTCTCCCTCTCTCTCTGACCCTCCCCCGTTCATGCTCTGTCTCTCTCTGTCTCAAAAATAAATAAACGTTAAAAAAAAATTTAAAAAAAAATTTTTAAAAATGAAAAAAAGAAAAATATTGGTCAATGGCTTATGCAAGTCCTCAAAATGTTGATAACATTCATTGTACAATTGAAAAAAAAAAAAACACTCACTAATGTGATAACTGATCTCATTAAAGAAAAAAAAAAAAACTTTAGGTACTGAGAAGTTGTCAAGCTCAAAGAAGCATTTACAAAGTTCTACATTTTACTTGAAAGCTCAAATTTTATCATTGGACACAAATACTACCAACTGGTTTCCTTAAAATGACAAGTGACTTAGTTCATTTTTTTTTTTTATAAAATGTCTACCAAATGCCCAGTCTGAATGACCAGAATTTGTCTGTCAATAGTCCTTTTTAAGTAAAAGTGATGCTTCATGAAAAACCAATAGTTACCTCACAACTGAGTCACACAGTACTTCTCCAGATAACCAGCACACTCTGAAATGCAATTCAAGGACTTTGTATGTCCCCCCCCCCTCCATTTTGTCACACAGAATAGTAAAGATATGCTCAAAGGTTGGGATTTAATAAAACTAATAATTTTTACCACTTTATCAAGGACACTCTTAAGTAAAAGTAGATTTTTTTTTAATTTTGAGTATGTGGCAGTAAATACAATGATTACTAATACAGTCTGTTGCCACTGTGACACTCTTAAGCAATTGTTTTTGTTTTTTCTTAATTATGAGTGTGTGGCAGTAAATACAATGATTACTAATGCAGTCTGTTGCCCCTGCCTTGATGGAAGCCAAGATACCAGCAGTTTCACCCACCATTGCTTTGGTGTCATCAGCACAAATGTCAACACAACGAAAAGGCCAAATTATGCTTTAGTGTTACTATGGAAATAATTTCGACCTTATGGACCAGGTGAAAGGATCTCAAAGACCTCCGGTGGCCTACGGATCACGCTATGAAAGTTGCTGTTGCAAACCACTGTTTCATTCAGCATCATCTCCCATTTAATGTGTTTACATTAGAGAATCTGTCATATATATTTGATGTTATCCAATAGCCAACCATAGTAAATACATTCTAATTGATGATGCTAGTCTCCTAGATCCAAGAGAAATTATGTGAAAAGGGCTCTACAAGATTTTCACAACTGTGGGTTGAGGTGCTTGCTCTACCACTGGCTAACTATCTATGTGACCTTGGGTGTGTCACATCTCTGAGCTTCCTATCGGCAAAAGTAGGTAAGAGCTGGAATAGCTCAGTGATTCTCACTTCAGGGGTTGGTAGCATATGGGGATGAAGACCAGGTTCCCTACAGATGATGAGCAGTGTTACTGATGGGAGTATGTTTCATATTTGAAAACCCTCCAGTCAGAAAAAAGAACCACTTAACCTAACAGTATGAAAGTCATTCATTATATAAGTTTTAGAATATGGTTATAACTACTCTCACCTTTGCCCATCCAATTTACTCTCCATAGAGATGTTAGAGTAATTGTTTTTAATGTAAATCTGATTGTGTCACTGCCCTGCTTAAAATTCTTTAACCTCTTGTATGTAGTTGCCCTTGGAATAAAATCCAAATGTATTCAAAATGGTCTACAAGGCCCTGCATGGTTTGGCCTCCGTCTACTTCAGCAAATTCATCTCATGCTGCTCTCCATCTTGCTCTACTTTAGTGATGCTGGTTTCTGTCAGTTCCCATAATAGGTATTTCAATGTAATGTCTCCTCTGTCTCGGATGGCATCCTCCTCTCTCTGCCTACCAATAACCATTCACCTTTCATATCTCAACTTAAACATTATGTCCTCAGAGAAGTACATTCTGACTCTCCAGTCTACTTTAGGTCTTCCTTAAATATTGTTCCTTCATAGCACCATGCATACTTTTAATTATTCACTTAATTATTTACTTTTAATTGTTTGCTTAATTGTCAATTATTATGTAAGTATTATCACTGTATTATAAATTGTATAAGAGCAAGAACTACTTCATTTATCCACAGTCTTGCTGAGGCTGAGCACATGGTAGGTTGTCAATAAATACTTGTTGGTTAATAGACAAACCAATGGTTTTACAACAATAACAGAACGGAATTAAGAATGTTAAAAGCTGTGTATTTGCAAATGATATATTTTCCTGTGGAAAAAATTAATTAACATGATGGCTTACAAAAAAGAATTATCTTCAGCCTATGTGGGACATATAAGTAAGACTGCCTAGGTAAGATAAAGAATGTTAACTACAACACAGTTTTGTAATACAAACCAGAAGCTGCCCTACTTCTGTCCTATTCTAAAAAAGCTCTGTAACCAAATTTTTGTTGAAATATAATCAGCGAACCTCATCTCCTCCATGAAGACACAGCTATTGATGATACTGCAAGACTTCAGTGACTATATGAAGTGTTGTCAAACAAGTTTGTGCGAGTCGTACTGATAGGTTAGTACAGCTTTCCAAAAATATCATTTGTTTTATTCTAATTAATAGAACCCAACCCATTAAGGCCTGTAATTAGTAATTTATGAGATCCTTGTATTTACGTCTATCTTATTACTATTGTAAGAATCAAAAAAGTGTTATCAAAGGAAAAGTAAACTATTTTCACTTGGAGCACTTCTTAAAAAACAGTAACAAAAGCTAACATTTTCATCAAGGCACATTTTCATCAAGGCACAAGAAAGGATAGTTTATAAGACAGAAATAGCTTTACAATGTCATGTAAACTTACAAGATTTAGAAAGAGGCAACTGAAAAGGGCACATCATTATTCACACTTCCTTGCAAAGTTCCTGTTAACTTGCCACCCTAACTTCATGAACCTGTCAATACAAAGCTGAAAAGATGAGGTGACAATTTTTCGAAGTAGGAAATGTATTCAACAGGTCTCTGGCATAACAGCAAAGATCCTGAAACAAAATACATATAAATTTGCCATGTAGCTACAGAAACTTGGGAAAAGAAATGGAAAGGATAATTTAAAAAAGAAAAAGCACCTGTAGCCAAGTATTTCAGGAAAAGTTGGAGAACCAAAATAAAGAAAAACTTTAAGTGTAATTACAAGTTTTAACAATTGCAAAATCCACAGTATGGAAATACCTTTAACCCCATTCCTGCAACTACATTCATCAATTTTCACAGGAATAACATTCTTCTTCGTATACAAGTACTCCATACATGGCCAACAAGGCCACCACACACAAGAGTACTGCCATATTAGTCATACATGCGGATTCATTTAGTCATGCATGGAGTGGACTGGTTGTACTGATGCTACCTTGCTTGACCTAGAAATCCCCAGAAGAAATTCAAACTACTCTCTATTCTTATTCTCAGTTAATGCACACCTAGAGATGCCAGTAAACAAGCAGAGCCTTCAATGTTGGAGACATCCACATTCTTCTTTAAAATTAAGTATAGAAATGAAGGGTGCCTGGGTAGTTCAGTCGGTTAAGTGTCCGACTTCAGCTCAGGTCATGATCTCACAGCTCCTGGGTTCGAGCCCCGCTCAGGCTCTGTGCTAATAGCTCAGAGCCTGAGGCCTGCTTTGGATTCTGTGTCTCCCTCTCTTTCTACCCTTCCCCTGCTCGTGCTCTGTCTCTCTTTCAAAAAGAAACATTAAAAATAAATTAAAAATAAATAAAAAATAAAAATAGAAATGAATATCTTAAAATAAAAATAGAAATGAATAAATATCTTAAAAACTGAACTGATGTAACAGAGATGTACTGATAAAATTGATGGTTTCATATGGATTTCAAGATAAATTTAAAAAATACTAAAGAACATTCTCCATAGTTTATAATTCCTACAGTATTGTTCACCACTAATGTTCCTATAGCCAGATTAAGTTACTGATTAACAACTATGAAAAGCATACAAATAAAACATAACAAACTTGACTTAAACTTTCCTTCAACATTTTTGAAGGTGTGAACATCTTACCCTTGTTACATATGGCAATATAATATACATTAGCAACATTCTGTACAAAAATTATATAAACTTACATCAAGAATAATGTGACATTAAATATTTTTATAATTCCTGGAGATATGAGATAAAATTTTATACTATAAGCATGACAAAAAACATAACCTGAGGAAGGTGAAAGTACTAGGAAATTATCAATCAAAGGCTTTTCAAGCAAAATAAAAGCTTGAAAATTAAAATGTATATAAAATTGAAATGCTTAGGGCACCTGGGTGGGTCAGTTGCTTAAGCATCTGACTTCAGCTCAGGTCATGATCATCTCGCCATTCACGAGTTCGAGCCCCCCATCAGGCTCTGTGCTGACAGCTCAGAGCCTAGAGCCTGCTTCAGATTTGGTGTCTGCCTCTCTCTCACTCTGCCCCTCCCCCACTCGCACTCTGTCTGTCTCTCTCTCTCTCTCGAAAATAAATTAAAACATTAAGAAAAATTTTTAAATGTTTAACTATAAATAACTTTTGCCTATTCAGTAAATTCAACTTCCCTACTAATATTTTGTTAGCTTATTTTGTTACAGAATATGAATGACATTATATATCAATTTTTTTAAAAAGGGTATAAATGAATAATTCCACATGCATTTAATTAATAACACTAAAAGACTGTGCTCTAGTTTTCTCAGACACTGTAAAAAAATTTTTTTTAGCGTTTATTTATTTTTGAGACAGACAGAGACAGAGCATGAACGGGGGAGGGTCTGAGAGAAAGGGAGACACAGAATCTGAAACAGGCTCCAGGCTCTGAGCTGTCAGCACAGAGCCCGACTTGGGGCTCGAACTCATGAACCCTGAGATCATGACCTGAGCCAAAGTTGGACGCTTAACCGATTGAGCCAGTCAGGCACCCCTTTTCAGACATTATATATTAGGTTCATTAGCAGGTCAAATTATGTCACCAGTAAACACAGTGATAGATAAGTCATCTCTAAAGCATGACGATTCTCCTCTGCCTTTAGTCTCTACTACTTTAGACCAGCATCCAATTACTGTAAATCACCACAAAACCAAAATACTGTAGAATTACAATAGAATTACAATCTTTAAATCTCTAGGCTGTTTTTGATGTAGTATTTTCAAATTACTTCAAAATATCTGATTATATAAAGCCCTATTTTACACTCTCAGCAATCCCTAAGGTAAAACTAGTTCTAGAGTTCCAAATATTGGATGGTTCTCAATAACTGTCAATTTCACTTTTCAGTTAAAATATTTCCAGGATTCTTAGTGTCAAAGTATTATGTTTCATGATAGACACTGAGAACATTGACATTTTTCCACTTAAAAGAGATTACAAACAAAAAACAAAATCTAACCAAAGTCTTCTCTGTGACAAATTAACATGTAAAAATTAACAAAAATTCTTTCCATAATTAATCAAACATAAATGCGGACAATAACTTTAAAGATTCTATGCTTGAACTAAAGGCAGTGGTTTAAAATTACAATGATCACACATTAATCTGAATGGCCGTCTTTATAGGAAACTACAAGCCTTAATTCTAAGTTCTAAACTTGTCCTTTTTTTTTTTTTTTTTTAAAGTAGGTTCAGCATGGAACCCAACACAGGGCTTGAACTCACAACCCAGATCAAGATCTCACAACCCAGATCAAGCAAGAGTCGGACACTTAACACACTGAGCCACTAGGTGCCCCAAAACTTGACCTTTTAAAGAATCTGTCCTGGCAGCTCTGCATTGGGTTATTATTATTACTTCAAAATCTTACAGGCTTTTTACCTACTGTGTGTTTCTCAATATAACAGAAATATTGAGTAAATGCAAACCTTTTTAAGAGGAACTTATACAAACCAAATGAATTTGTGATAAAATTAAAAGAAGATGTACATATTTCTTCCATCCAAGCCTACAGAGAAAGTTTGTCAATAGAAGCTAAATCAAACACCAAAATGTGAACATCTCAATTATAATAGTAATTTGAGAACGGATTCTCATACTCTCAGAACTCTTGAAAAAAAAGAGCTTCAAAAAGTGGTAAGTTTTGTCTTTTATTATAAGCATATTTCACCATTATCAGCAATTAACACTTTCAGGATTTAGGCTCTAGTGCTAAATCCTAATTAATTTTTCAACAAAGTTATCTGTTTCATGTAAAATTTCTGTTAAAAAATGCTTTAAAAATATTACATAGATAAATTTTTCATTACCCACACAATGAAAGTAAAATCAAAGCTATTAATTTTTAAAATGCTGGTAACTGTTGAAACAGATAATTTAAAAAGCATGCTTATTTAAAATGAAAATGTATGAGAGTATATTAGAGAATAATTAGAATTAGATTTTAAAAATCAAAGAATTAAATTAGATAAAAGCAATACCAGATACTGCAGCAACATGACTTAAACAGTGTATTTCCTCTTTTTATTGAGGTATATAATTAACATTACATTAGTTTCAGACATATAAGGATTCATTATTTGTATCTATTGCAAAACGATCACTACAGTAAGCCTAGTGTAAAAAGAGTACACTGTTTCTATGAGAAAATCACCAAAAAAGAACCATTAAAAATATAACCACCATCTTACTTATTTGGGAGCATGGACACTACAAAACTCCACCCAGAACCAGAAAGAAAGCAAGAAAAAGTCTCCCAGAAGCCAAATATGGCAAAAATTAATATGCTAACAATAACAACAAAAAATCATACACTACACAAATTGCTTATTTCCTCTTCTTCTGTACAAATTCTAAAAAACTTGGGCCACCCTACCCCTACCCCAGTCCCAGCCCACAGCTTACTGGAAACAAACAACTGAGAGAAACTGAGGTACTTATATAGGATGTCACACCAACAGCACCAAGAAGCAATGATTAACAGAAAGGGAAAACCAAAATAGCAGTCAAGAACTCTAAAAGCTGTAGATAGGCCTATATATGCCAAGACCTTGTAAAACATTTTATATCACAATGTAATAATTTATACATTATAAAGATGTTAAATGATATTGAAAACACTTTTAATAATATAGGAAGCTGAAAGTTTTTTTTTTAGGTTTCCCAAACAAAAGATACTTAAAATAGAAAAAAAAAAAGTTTGAGTTATAGAAAACAGATCCATTTATATGAATCACTGTTCCTTAGAGAATTTTATAATTATATTTACAAGTTATTGATTATAAAATTTGAAACCTGCCTAGCAGCCTTGCAGCAAAAGCCTGTGAGATCTAACATGCCCCACACAGGCTCTCAAAAAGGAGATGCTCATCAAGATGTGAGAAAAACTCTAAGAAAAACTAAAGACTGGTAGATGGCGGGGTAGGAGGATGCTGGGCTCACCGCGCGTCCTATTGATCACTTAGATTTCACCTACACCTGCCTAAATAACCCAGAAAACCGCCAGAAGACTAGCAGAACGGAGTCTCCGGAGCCAAGCGCAGACGAAAGGCCCACGGAAGAGGGTAGGAAGGGCAGCGAGGCGGTGCGTGCTCCACGGACTGGCGGACTGGCGGGAGGGAGCCGGGGCGGAGGGGCAGCCCGCCAGCCAAGCGGAGCCCCAGAGTCTGGCTGGAGGAAGCTGAGTGGCCCCACAAAGTGTGTTCGGACAGCCAGTGGAACTTGACATCTAGAAGGTTATAAGCTAACAGCTCTGCTTGGAGAACAGGAGGGCTAGAGGACAACGGGAGGGAGAGCTGTTGAGCCCCTGACGACAGAGCTCAGCTTGGCGGGGAACAAAGGCACTCTCCAGCGCCATCTCCCTTGCCAGCGCCATCTCCCTCGCCCATCCCCCAGCCAAAATCCCAAAGGGAACCCGTTCCTGCCAGGGAACTTGCTCGCTCGCGCAAACACCCAACTCTGTGCTTCTGCGGAGCCAAACCTCCGGCAGCGGATCTGACTCCCTCCCACTGCCACAGGGCCCCTCCTGAAGTGGATCACCAAAGGAGAAGCGAGCTAAGCCTGCCCCTCCTGCCCCCGTGCACCTTGCCTACCCACCCCAGCTAATACGCCAGATCCCCAGCACTACAAGCCTAGCAGTGTGCAAGTAGCCCAGACGGGCCACACCACCCCACAGTGAATCCTGCCCCTAGGTGAGGGGAAGAGAAGGCACACACCAGTCTGACTGTGGCCCCAGCGGTGGGCTGGGGGCAGACATCAGGGCTGACTGCGGCCCTGCCCACCAACACAAGTTATTCAAGACAGCACAGGGGAAGTGCCCCGCAGTCCCACACCACTCCAGGGACTATCCAAAATGACGAAATGGAAGAATTCCCCTCAGAAAAATGTCCAGGAAATAACGACAGCTAACGAACTGATCAAAAATGATTTAAACAATATAACAGAAAGTAAATTTAGAATAATAGTCATAAAATTAATCGCTGGGCTTGAAAACAGTATAAAGGACAGCAGAGAATCTCTTGCTACAGAGATCAAGGGACTAAGGAACAGCCAGGAGGAGCTAAAAAATGCTATCAATGAACTGCAAAATAAAATGGAGACAACTACGGCTCGTATTGAAGAGGCAGAGGAGAGAATGGGTGAACTAGAAGATAAAATTATGGAAAAAGAGGAAGCTGAGAAAAAGAGAGATAAAAAAATCCAGGAGTGTGAGGGGAAAATTAGAGAACTAAGTGATGCACTGAAGAGAAATAATCTACGCATAATTGGTATTCCAGAGGAGGAAGAGAGAGGGAAAGGTGCTGAAGGTGTACTTGAAGAAATAATAGCTGAGAACTTCCCGGATCTGGGGAAGGAAAAAGGCATTGAAATCCAAGAGGCACAGAGAACTCCCTTCAGACGTAACTTGAATCGATCTTCTGCACGACATATCATAGTGAAACTGGCAAAATACAAGGATAAAGAGAAAATTCTGAAAGCAGCTAGAGATAAACGTGATCTAACATATAAAGGGAGACCTGTAAGACTCGTGACTGATCTCTGTACTGAAACTTGGCAGGCCAGAAAGGGATAGCAGGAGATCTTCAATGTGATGAACAGAAAAAATATGCAGCCGAGAATCCTTTATCCAGCAAGTCTGTCATTTAGAATAGAAGGAGAGATAAAGGTCTTCCCAAACAAACAACAACTGAAGTAATTCGTCACCACTAAAGACATAGGGTATCGGAATGGATAAAAAAAAAAACAAGACCCATCTATTTGCTGTCTACAAGAGACTCATTTTAGACCTGAGGACACTTTCAGATTGACAGTGAGGGGATGAAGAACTATTTATCATGCCACTGGAAGTCAAAAGAAAGCTGGAGTACCATACATATATCAGACAAACTAGACTTTAAATTAAAGGCTGTAACAAGAGATGAAGAAGGGCATTATATAATAATCACAGGGTCTATCCATCAGGAAGAGCTAACAATTATAAATGTTTATGTGCTGAATACAGGAGCCCCCAAATATATAAAACAATTACTCACAAACATAGGCAACCTTATTGATAAGAATGTGGTAATTGCAGGGGACTTTAACACTCCACTTACAGAAATGGATACATCATCTAGACACACAGTCAATAAAGAAACAAGGGCCCTGAATGATACATTGGATCAGATGTACTTGACAGATATGTTTAGAACTCTACATCCCAAAGCAACAAAATATACTTTTTTCTCGAGTGCACATGGAACATTCTCCAAGATAGATCACATACTGGGTCACAAAACAGCCCTTCATCAATATACAAGAACTGAGATCATACCATGCATACTTTCAGACCACAATGCTATGAAGCTTGAAATCAACCATAGGAAAAAGTCTGGAAAACCTCCAAAAGCATGGAGGTTAAAGAACACCCTACTAAAGAATGAATGGGTCAACCAGGCAATTAGAGAAGAAATTAAAAAATATATGGAAACAAATGAAAATGAAAACACAACAATCCAAACGCTTTGGGACGCAGCGAAGGCAGTCCTGAGAGGAAAATACATTGCAATCCAGGCCTATCTCAAGAAACAAGAAAAATCCCAAATACAAAATCTAACAGCACACCTAAAGGAAATAGAAGCAGAACAGCAAAGACAGCCTAAACCCAGCAGAAGAAGAGAAATAATAAAGATCAGAGCAGAAATAAACAATATAGAATCTAAATAAACTGTAGAGCAGATCAACAAAACCAAGAGTTGGTTTTTTGAAAAAATAAACAAAATTGATAAACCTCTAGCCAGGCTTCTCAAAAAGAAAAGGGAGATGACCCAAATAGATAAAATCATGAATGAAAATGGGATTATTACAACCAATCCCTCAGAGATACAAGCAATTATCAGGGAATGCTATGAAAAATTATATGCCAACAAACTGGACACCTTGGAAGAAATGGACAAATTCCTAAACACCCACACGCTTCCAAAACTCAATCAGAAGGAAATAGAAAGCTTGAACAGACCCATAACCAGTGAAGAAATTGAATCAGTCATCAAAAATCTCCCAACAAATAAGAGTCCAGGACCAGATGGCTTCCCAGAGGAGTTCTACCAGACGTTTAAAGCAGAGATAATACCTATCCGTCTCAAGCTATTCCAGAGAATAGAAAGGGAAGGAAAACTTCCAGACTCATTCTATGAAGCCAGTATTACTTTGATTCCTAAACCAGACAGAGACCCAGTAAAAAAAGAGAACTACAGGCCAATATCCCTGATGGATATAGATACAAAAATTCTCAATATAAGATACTAGCAAATCGAATTCAACAGCATATAAAAAGAATTATTCACCATGATCAAGTGGGATTCATTCCTGGGATGCGGGGCTGGTTCAACATTCGCAAATCAATCAACATGATACATCACATTAATAAAAGTAAAGATAAGAACCATATGATCCTGTCAATCGATGCAGAAAAGGCCTTTGACAAAATTCAGCACCCTTTCTTAATAAAAACCCTCGAGAAAGTCAGGATAGAAGGAACATACTTAAACATCATAAAAGCCATTTATGAAAAGCCCACAGCTAACATCATCCACAATGGGGAAAAACTGAGAGCTTTTTCCCTGAGATCAGGAACACGACGGGGATGTCCACTCTCACCGCTGTTGTTTAACATAGTGTTGGAAGTTCTAGCATCAGCAATCAGACAACAAAAGGAAATCAAAGGCATCAAAATTGGCAAAGATGAAGGTAAGCTTTCACTTTTGGCAGATGACATGATATTATACATGGAAAATCCAATAGACTCCACCAGAAGTCTGCTAGAACGGATACATGAATTTAACAAAGTTGCAGGATACAAAATCAATGTACAGAAATCAGTTGCATTCTTATACACTAATAATGAAGCAACAGAAAGACAAATAAAGAAACTGATCCCATTCACAATTGCACCAAGAAGCATAAAATACCTAGGAATAAATCTAACCAAAGATGTAAAAGATTTTGTATGCCGAAAACTATAGAAAGCTTATGAAGTAAATTGAAAAACATATAAAGAAATAGAAAAACATTCCATGCTCATGGATTGGAAGAATAAATATTGTCAAAATGTCAAAACTACCCAAAGCTATCTACACATTCAATGCAATCCCAACCAAAATTGCACCAGCATTCTTCTTGAAACTAGAACAAGCAATCCTAAAATTCATATGGAACCACAAAAGGCCCCAAATAGCCAAAGTAATTTGGAAGAAAAACAGCAAAGCAGGAGGCATCACAATCCCAGACTTTAGCCTCTACTACAAAGCTGTAATCATCAAGACAGCATGGTATTGGCACAAAAACAGACATATAGACCAATGGAATAGAATAGAAACCCCAGAACTAGACCCACAAACGTATGGCCAACTAATCTTTGACAAAGCAGGAAAGAATATCCAATGGAAAGACAGTCTCTTTAACAAATGGTGCTGGGAGAACTGGACAGCAACATGCAGAATATTGAAACTAGACCACTTTCTCACACCATTCACAAAAATAAACTCAAAATGGATAAAGGACCTGAATGTGAGACAGGAAACCATCAAAACCCTAGAGGAGAAAGCAGGAAAAGACCTCTCTGACCTCAGCCGTAGCAATGTCTTACTTGACACATCCCCAAAGGCAAGGGAATTAAAAGCAAAAATGAACTACTGGGACCTTATGAAGATCAAAAGCTTCTGCACAGCAAAGGAAACAACCAACAAAACTAAAAGGCAATCAACGGAATGGGAAAAGATATGTGCAAATGACATATCGGACAAAGGGCTAGTATCCAAAATCTATAAAGAGCTCACCAAACTCCACACCCGAAAAACAAATAACTCAGTGAAGAAATGGGCAGAAAACATGAATAGACACTTCTCTAAAGAAGACATCCGGATGGCCAACAGGCACATGAAAAGATGTTCAACGTCGCTCCTCATCAGGGAAATACAAATCAAAACCACACTCAGATATCACCTCACGCCAGTCAGAGGGGCCAAAATGAACAAATCAGGAGACTATAGATGCTGGAGAGGATGTGGAAAAACGGGAACCCTCTTGCACTGTTGGTGGGAATGCAAACTGGTGCAGCCGCTCTGGAAAACAGTGTGGAGGTTCCTCAAAAAGTTAAAAATAGATCTACCCTATGACCCAGCAATAGCACTGCTAGGAATTTACCCAAGGGATACAGGAGTGCTGATGCATAGGGGTACTTGTACCCCAATGTTTATAGCAGCACTCTCAACAATAGCCAAATTGTGGAAAGAGCCGAAATGTCCATCAACTGATGAATGGATAAAGAAATTGTGGTTTATATACACAATGGAGTACTACGTGGCAATGAGAAAGAATGAAATATGGCCCTTTGTAGCAACGTGGATGGAACTGGAGAGTGTTATGCTAAGTGAAATAAGCCATACAGAGAAAGACAGACACCATATGGTTTCACTCTTATGTGGATCCTGAGAAACGTAACAGAAACCCATGGGGGAGGGGAAGGAAAAAAAAAAAAAAAAAGAGGTTAGAGTGGGAGAGAGCCAAAGCATAAGAGACTCTTAAAAACTGAGAACAAACTGAGGGTTGATGGGGGGTGGGAGGGAAGGGAGGGTGGGTGATGGGTATTGAGGAGGGCACGTTTTGGGATGAGCACTGGGTGTTGTATGGAAACCAATTTGACAATAAACTTCATATATTGGAAAAAAAAACAAAAAAAAACAAAAAAAAAAGGATCAAGAAAGAAATCTGAAAAAAAAAAAAAAAAAAAAGAAAAACTAAAGACTGAAAATCATACAATCTTCAATCCAATTCAAATGATTCCAAGGCTAGTCCTACACATGAACACCAACTAAACACAAGGATTTACACATTATATCCAGATTATAATCTTGTGAATCAATTATGACCCCATTTTATAGGAATCTGAGTTTCAATGGTGAATTACCAACCCAAGGTCATGACAAAGGGTAGAGTACCCAAGTGCTCTGGGTCTGGAAATTGCATGCTCTTTCTATTATGCCATCCCAAAATCTGCCAAAAGTTTTAATTGATATAATTCATCTTTATAAACTGTCACCAAATAAAAAATGTTTATAATGTACTGAATTCCACCATGAAAAGCATTAACTAGGGGCAATCTTCATTTCCCAAAGTACACTCCTGGGAATGCCAAACCCCAGAGTGTAACAGTGCTATTGGCAGAGGGAGAAAGATGGAGTTGTTTCAGTATGTCTACAAAATGATAGCTCTTTTTTAAATATAGTTCTCAGGATCTTTAACATTATAGTTGTAGGCACTGTAATTCTCCAAGGGTTCCTTAAACCCTTTCTCCATGGACACCTTACAGGTAGTAGCATTCCCAGGAACACATTTAGGAAATCCTGCTACCTATAATCCAATGCAGACAATCCCTGAATACTAGGTTCTCACCATCTAAGTCAGCACTGACATGTAGAAACTTAAGATACACTGAAAAACTATCCAAGAAAAAACTGGATCAAAGTAGAATGCAACTCACTATAATCATGACCCTTTATACTGTACCTTACATTCAACTTATAGAGAAAAAAAGGTGGGAATGGAATGGATGTGTAGAAGTGCTGACAATACTGACTCCATCTTTGGCCCTTTGTGTCCCAGGGTCCATGGAAGTTTAATGGGTACCCTGGCTGGAATTCAGGAAGGCTTGTTCTGATCTTCCCTAAAGTCATTTAGATAACTAGTAGAGATAACATAGTTTCTTCCCCTCACTCCCCTCTAGCACACAAATGGTGCCACTTTAGATAACTACCCTTTGACCTCACCACAACACTATAAAATCTGTGGATTAAGGTCCAGACTTTCAGAGAATAGCTGTGCAGCAACTGGATTGCTATCCACCTGATCCCCCGTCAGTAAGTTACCCTAAATAAATCTCCATGTAAATGATATGAAGTGACTTGCTTTGTTTTTCAGTCTCCAAGTGCTTTCTCAGTCTGGAGGACATTTTACTGTCCCTTCTCCACCTTCTAACAGGATGACATCCAAATAAGCCACTATTAAGAAGATCCTCCTAACTTTTATTTTGAAAAGCTTCAAAGCTGCAAACAAGTTAAAAGAGCAGTACAATAAACACCATATACCCTTTCCAGTGGACACCATATACCATAACATTCTGTCACATCTGCATTCTTAATCTCTCACTTTCCAAAGATGTATACCCACACACACATTTTCCATAAATGTATACACACACACACACCATGCACATCGACATACGTTATTTTTGTTATACCATTTTGAAGTAAGTCGCATTATCACATATTTCACACCTAAATTCATCAGCTGGTGTCTTGTAAGAACAAAGACATTCTTCTGTATAACCATGATTCTACATAATTCAATAATATCTGTATCAGTAAACAGCTGATGCATAACAAAACATTTCCAAATTTTAATGGCTTAAAACAACAGACATACACTAATGCTTATGAGTCCAGTCAGGTGGGTGATTCTGTTCTAGCTGGGTGGCTCTGTCCTAGTTCAGTTAATTCATGTGTCTGTAGTCAGTTCTGCTGATCCACCTTTGAGTCTCTCACAAGTTTGGGAGTTGGCAGACTATAAGCTAGGATGGCCTCAACTGGGAAAACTGAACTCTCCTTCACCAGATCTTTCACCCTCCAGCAGGTTAGCCAGAGCTTGATCAGATGGCAATGCCATGGCTCCAAGAAAATGGAAGACACAAAAACTCTTCAGAAGCCTACGTTCAGAAATGGCACACTATCATTTTTGTCACATTCTGTGAATCAGCCCATATTCCTGAGGTGGGGAAATAGACTCCATCTCTTAATGGAGTCTTACTTAATGGGAGTACCTGCAAAGTCACATTGCAAAGAGCATGGGTACAAGGAAAGATGACAAATTGTGGCCATTTTTTTAATGTCATATCACCTGATAGCCAAATTTCTCTAATTATCCCCCAAATTGTCTCTTTATTGCTTTTTTTTTTTTTTGGTTAGCCCTTCCTTCCCTCCCTCCTTTTCCTTTCCTCCTTAAGAAGAAATAAGATCAAACCAAGGTTCGCAAATTAAATGGTTTCTATGCTTGCCATAAATCCTTTAATTTAGAGCATCCCCCTAACTTTATCCTTTCATGACATTCACATTTCATAATATTCAGTTGCTCAAAAGAAAACTAAATGTACTAGATTTTAAAGTCTCTAAATACTCATTTCACAGTGTACAAAATAAACCCTAATATGAGTTATGTCTTTTGTTTATAGACAAAATCACCTAACCATGGTTCACTACATATTTTGCATGATCTATATGCTAACACCCTTGAGGGCCCAAATTAACATTTCCCTATATTCTTCTCTAAGTCCACCTCCTCCTTCTACCACTTCCCTACTTTTCCACAAAAGAAATGTATATCAATACAGGAGTCCCTTCCTTATCTACGGTTTCACTTTCCGTGGTTCAATTACTCGTGATCAACCTGGTCCAAAAGAAAATGATCCTCCTTCTAACGTATCAGAAGGTCAATAGCAGCCTAATGCACATAGCACAATGCCTATGTCAGAAACCTCATATCATCTTATCGTGTAGGCATTTTACCATCTTGCATCATCACAAGAAGGGTGAGTACAGTACAGTAAGATATTTTGAGAGAGAGAGAGAGAGAGAGAGAGAGAGAGAGAGCGCACATTCACATAACTTTTTTTAATGTATTTTTTAAAGTTTATTTATTTACTTTGAGGGAAGGAAGGGACATAGAGGGAGAAAGAGAGAATCCCAAGCAGGCTTTGCACGGTCAATGGAGAGCCTGATGCAGGGCTCAAACTCATGAACCATGAGATCATGTGACCTGAGCTGAAATCAAGAGTCGGATGCTTAACCAACTGACTCACCCAGGCGCCCCTCACATAACTTTCATTACAGTATATTGTAATTTTTCTATTTTATTATTCATTACTGTTGCTAATCTCTTACTGTGTCTTTTTTATAGATTAAGCTTCATCATAGTTAATTATGTACAGGAAAAACATAGTACATGAAGGACTTAGTAGCATCCATGGTTTCAGGCATCCACTGTGGGTCTTGGGATATATCCCCCTTGGATAAGGGAGACTACTGTCCACAGATTACAAATTCCAGTATAAAGCTTTCCCTGATTCTTACAAGCAAGTGGCATTAGCAACTCTTCTTCTATGCTCCCTGTACCCACCTGAGCCATTGCTAGTGGGCATATTTAATACTACATGAGCAGCCTGACTTTCCTCAGACCACTGCACTCTGGAGTAAATATTGGTCTTACTCTGCTTTTTTTTTTTCTTTTTGAAGTCTCTGGTTCTTAATTCTGCTAGCTATTGCAGAATTCTAGCCCTCAAAAATTCATTCAGTACTTGGGAGTCATTTTTCACAAGTGTTTACAAATGGATCTTGTGGCTATTTTGTGACATCCACCAGTTCCTCCTATTTAACTCCAGCCTAAACCCACTTTCTCCGTGCCCATCTTGTTTTGTTTTTTTAAATTAGCACGGTCCCTACCACTGCCTAACTATTCTTCCATATGTCCTCCCTCCCCTGACTTTAGAAGGAGATATTATGTTGTGAAGTTTTGTCACCTCCCCAGCTACTCTTACCTAACGCTATTTTTCTGTAGCCACTCACTGTGAAATGTTTGTGCATTTCATTATTTTCCTGCTTTTTCCTCATTGTTAACTGCATGTAGAGGCAGGAGTAGTTATAAGTAGTTCATGTCTATGAACAAATTCCTCTGAGATACAAATTCCTGAGTAAGCAATAGAAAACCCTCCAGGTATATAATGGAAGCAACTGATTCACTCAGCAGTGCCTATGGGCAGAGCCTGTGCTGAGCTGGACTCTGCTCTGTACAAATTCCACACCAAGGACTCAGATTACACTAGTGTAGTATCACTTGTACTCTCACTCTGTGCACTACAAATTATAAAGTGACTCCATATCAGATCATATAAATTCACAAGTAGAATTGACTTCCTCTGGATAAGTAAGCATTTTTATCTTCAGTACCATCTGGTTTTCATTAACATTTACTTCCAAGTGTAATGTAGTGAGCTCTGCCTTATTATCTATGCTTCATTCTGATAAATTTGGGAAAACCCAAAAGATTTCCATATTACCCTCTTCCTCCTCATTTCATTCCTAAATTGGCCTTATCTCAGGTTTGTGTTTAATATTGAAATGCATAAGATCAAAAGTTTAAGGTACTAGCATCTCCAACTCATACTCAAAGTTAACATCATAATTTAACTGGGCATACAGGAGGCCAGAACAAAATAGTGAGCACCACCTTCACCTCCAAGGGAATAGTTTCCCACAAATGCTATCTGTGGGATAGCACTTCACTCCTAATGTAGCTAAATTTATTCATAATATGTGTGGCTTACAAGAAAGGCTGGTTTTGATCTGGAAAGAATTCCCTCTCTACTCCTACACTACTTGATAACAATAACCTGACAAACACGTGTTAATTAGTACTAAATACATAACACTATGATAACAGAGGAAATGCTGAGATGAATAACTTTCATCCAGAAGCTATCTACACCACGGTCGTATTATCCAAAATACATTATTTTCCAGCTGCCCAAAATGAGGGTAAAGAGGGTGAGATAGAAGGAGACTAGGGAAGAAGAGAAAGATGAAGAAGAGGATATTACTACTATGAGCTCGATGAAGTCTGATGAAATGATCCTACTTTAAATCCTAAATAACCCCTAATAAAGTCTCCAAGAAAATAGTTTATAGGATGTACAGTTGATGTTTGCCTCTCTGTCAACCCTCACCAACAAAGAAGAGAATGAGATAAAGCTATGAAAAGCAGAGTAGCATCTCTGAGCTATGAGACACACAAAAACTATAGTCAGATTTTGCCCAAAGGCCATAACTGAACTAACTCCTGAACCACAGGAATATTTCTTAATCCAGGATGAACTTCATAGTATCAGACCTAAGAATTCGGATGATGCCTGATCAGATGTTAATTGTTCCTAATAATCTATGTATTTTTTCATTGTGTTGGAAAGTAACCAATATATCATGGTTATTCTTTTTATTCCTAAAACCTATTTAGAATATCCTCTAGTGTTACAAGGTAAAATACTGGTCTGACAATTACACTGAAGTATAATAATATTAGCACTTAATATAACATCACAGATACTTTCCTGAAATTTTTTGATCAAAGTATTTTCTTCTAAATTCCTCCTGCTTACTTCTAATATTTATTCTAAATTTATTAAATATATATTTTTTACAAAAAAATATGAGAAACTGTAGTCAAAAATAAAATAAATCTTCTAAAATACTTTCTATGTTAGAACTCTGGGTGTGGACTTTAATTCAACTTGTTGGATGACCTTGACAGTTCCATAAGGTTTTTGTTTATGGCCATGTTTATGAACTTGGGCATAGATGCCAGGTAATAGAAAAAGAGGGAAAGCTGCCTTATTTAGGAGACCAGTGTAATCCTGGTTCCAATACCTAATAAAAAAAGAATACAAGGGAAAAGTCCATTGATTTGTCTTTTTTTTTTTTTTTTTGGCCTTTGGTCATTTTTTGTTTGTTTGTTTCTTAAATTCCACATATGAGTGAAATCATATTGCATTTCTCTTTCTCTGACTGGCTTATTTTGCTTAGCAGTATAACGCTTTTGCTCCATCTACATCACTGCAAATGGCAAGACCGCATTCTTTTTTATGGCTCAATAATATTCTATTGTACACATTGTACATATATTCTATTGTACATATTCTTTATTCATCTATCAAGGGACACTTGGGCTGCTTCCATAATTTGGCTATTATAAATAACAATGCTATAAAAATAGAAGTACACATATCCCTTTGAGTTAGTTTTTTGTATTTTGGGGATAAATAGCCAGTAGTGCAATTACCGGACCACAAAATAGTTGTATTTTTAACTTTCTGAGGAAAGTCCATACAGCTTTCCCGAGTGGCTGCACCAGTTTCCATTCCCACCAAGAGTGCACAAGGGTTCCTTTTCCTCCACATCCTGGCCTTGTTACTTCTTGTCTTTTTGATTCTAGTTATTCTGACAGATGTAAGCTGGTATTTCAGTGTGGCTTTGATTTGCATTTCCCTGATGATGAGTGATGTTGAACATCTTTTCATGTGTCCATTGGTCATCTGGATGTCTTCTTTGGAGAAATATCTGTTCATGTCTTCTATTTTTATTGGATTATTCTTTTTTTAGGTGTTGAATTATATAAATTTGTTATATATTTTGGATACTAACCCTTTATTGAATAAGTCATTTGCAAGTATCTTCTCCTATTCAATAGGTTGTCTTTTAGTTTTGTTGATTGTTTCCTTCACTGTGCAGAAGTTTTGTCTTGATGTAGTTTTCTTTGCCTCAGGAGACCTACCTAGAAAAACGTTGCTAGGGTTGATGTCAGAGACATTTCTGCCTGTGCTCTCTTCTAGGACTTTTATGGTTTTAGGTCTCACATTTAAGTCTTTAATCTGTTTTAAGTTTACTTTTGTGTATGGTATAAGAAAGTGGTCCAGTTTCATTCTTTTGCATGTTGCTGTCCAATTTTCCCAACACCATTTGTTGAAGCGACTTTTTCCCATTGCATATTCTTTCCTGCTTTGTCAAAGATTAATTGACCATATACTTGTGGGTTTATTCCTGAGTTTTCTATTCTGTTCCATTGATCTATGTGTCTATTTTTGTGCTGCTAAACAGTTTTTGATGACTACCGCTTTGTAATCTAACTTGAAGTCTAGCATTGTGATGTCTCCAGCTTTGCTTTTCTTTTTCAAGACTGTTTTTGCTCTTCAGGGTCTTTTGTGCTTCTATATAAATTTTAGGATTATTTGTTACAGTTCTGTGAAAACTGTTGTTGGTATTTTGACAGAGATTACATTAAATGTGTGGATTGCTTTGGGTGGACTCAACATTTTAACTATATATGTTTTTCCAATCTGTGAGCGTGGAATGTCGGTTTCCATTTGTTTGTGTCATCTTTAATTTCTTTCAACAATGTTTTATAATTTTAAAGAATATAGGGCTTTCACCTCTTTGGTTAAGTGTATTCCTAGGTATTTTATTATTTTGGTATAATTGTAAATAGGATTATTTTCTTAATTTCTCTTTCTGTTGCTTCATTATTACTATATAAAAATGCAACAGATTTCTCTATGCATTGATTTTATATCCTGTAACCTTAATGAATTAATTTATCGGTTCTAGTAGTTTTTTGGTGGAGTCTTTAGGATTTTCTATATATAGTATCATGTCATCTGCAAAAATTGCAAGTTTTACTTCTTCATTTCCAATTTGGATGCTCTCTGTTTGTTTGATTGCTGTGGCTAGGATTTTCAGTACTATGATGAATAAAAGTGGTGAAAGTAGACATCCTTGTCTTGTTCCTGACCTTACAGGGAAAGCTCTGTTTTTCCCTATTGAGTAGGATATTCACTGTGGGTTTTCCATTCATGGCCTTTATTATAGTTGAGATCACTGGAAAATTTTAACACCCTGTAGAGTGAACATTCCTATGAAAATCAAAATCATAGGACTCTTTATTGGCTGGCCTTATAATTACATTAAAATCCTAACCCTTTATACCTTAGACTACAATACCTTATATGATCTAGTCCCTGCTTTCTTCTTCAAATTCACTTCCTGTCATTCCTACCTTTCCTATCAACAAAACCAGATTTTCCGCCCTTCCAATATGTCTTAATACATTCCCTTCTTAAGGTCTTGAATTATGCTGCCACTTTGGCCTGGAAGGTTCTCTCTGCTAGAGCTACCTCCTGTGCATGGTATAAGTCTCAACTAAAAGGTCACCTCCTCAGGGTGCCTGGGTGGCTCAGTGGGTTAAGCAGCCGACTTCAGCTCAGGTCATGACCTTGCAGTTCCTGGGTTCGAGCCCCACAACAGGCTCTGTGCAGACAACTCAGAGCCTGAAGCCTGCTTTGGATTCTGTGTCTCCCTCTCTCTCTCTGTCTCTGCCCTGTTCACTCTCTGTCTCTCTCTCTCTCTCAAGAACAAATAAACATTAAAAGGTGACCTCCTCTGGGGCGCCTGGGTGGCGCAGTCGGTTAAGCGTCCGACTTCAGCCAGGTCACGATCTCGCGGTCCGTGAGTTCGAGCCCTGCGTCAGGCTCTGGGCTGATGGCTCGGAGCCTGGAGCCTGTTTCCGATTCTGTGTCTCCCTCTCTCTCTGCCCCTCCCCCGTTCATACTCTGTCTCTCTCTGTCCCAAAAATAAATTTAAAAAAAAAAAAAAAAAAAAAAAAAGTTGAAAAAAAAAAGGTGACCTCCTCTGAGGCTTTCTCTGCCTACTCTACATACAGAAGACACTTCTACTTTCTACCCTTCTGCTTTACTTTATTTTATTCTCAATACTTATTACTACATAAAACTATATTAATTTACTACTGTATCTGTACCTTGTCTGTCTCCAAGCACTCACCTCTACTTAAATGTAAGCATCATGAAGGCAGAGACTTATATCACACACAGGAGTACCTGCCACATAGTGAGCACACTGTATTTGCTGATTTAACTAGGAATCTGGGCTGATCTCTCACAGCATAGCCTATTACTAATTACTACCCTCAAAGTCAAAGGTCAAGAAAAAGTCAAGCTGCAAACCATCTGAATTTATTAGTGGTAGATTTTTTTTTTTAAGGTGGTAAAGAATATGTATAATTGGGGTCTATGGTTAAAGCCAACTGATCTTCATACAAAAGTATGGACAAAAAAAGCTCATCTGTACAGTGTAAAAAGAAACTGGAGCATATTTTCAAAGGTACAATATACTAGTATGTCGGTGGTTTGAGCAGGGAATTAAAGAATTGCTCTTGCAAGGAATGGGAAAAACTACATTTTATGCCCAATAAAGTGTCATGACTTAGAACTTTATCCAAACCATTGTTTAGAGCATTAACAAAGTTAAATACGTTTCTATAAATTCTATATAAAACTATTTATCTTTTTCTAAGTTTATCTATTTTGAGAGAGAGAGAGCACTTGTGTGCCTGCACAGAACCTGACATGGGGTTCCATCTCATGAACCATGAGATCATGACCTGAGCCAAAATCAACAGTTGGATGCTTAACTGACTAAGCCACCCAGGTACCCCTATACAAAAGTATTTAAATGTTTATTGTAGATCGCTGGCCTGGAAATATAATGTTCAAAGTTTCTCAAACTTATTTGACCATGGAATGCCTTTCTTTACTAATTTACATATCTTGGAAATCAATTTGGGAAAAGCTTCTGCAGAGTTCATAAAGTTACTGTGTTAGCCAACTATGAGAGCCAACCATTTAGCCTGATCCTTACTAGTTTAGAGAACAAGTTTTTTTTCCAATTGCTTTATTCATTGAAGCTTTTAACCAAAATTACCTGGTTCCTCTGTGCTTTTTAATTTCTTTTTTTAACATTTATTTATTTTTGAGACAGAGAGAGACAGAGCATGAACAGGGGAGGGTCAGAGAGAGAGGGAGACACAGAATCGGAAACAGGCTCCAGGCTCTGAGCGGTCAGCACAGAGCCCGACGCAGGGCTCAAACTCACAGACTGCGAGATCATGACCTGAGCCGAAGTCGGCCGCTTAACTGACTGAGCCACCCAGGCGCCCCCCTCTGTGCTTTAATAGAATGTTTTCTTCTGACTCATATATTAATGTATTTATTTCCTTATATTACTACACTATATAAAGTCTTTAAATCTATACTGCATAAAGCTGGTGCAGCCACTCTGGAAAACAGTATGGAGGTTCCTCAAAAAACTAAAAATAGAACTATCCTATGACCCAGCAATTGCACTACGAGGCATTTATCCAAGGGATACAGGTGTGCTGTTTCAAAGGGACACATGCACCCCAATGTTTATAGCAGCACTATCAACAATAGCCAAAGTATGGAAAGAGCCCAAATGTCCATCAGTGGATAAATGGATAAAGAAGATGTGGTATATATACAGTGGGGTATTGCTCGGCAATCAAAAAGAATGAAATCTTGCCATTTGCAACTACATGGATGGAACTGGAAGGTACTATATGCTAAGTGAAATTAATCAGAGAAAGACAAATATCATATGACTTCACTCATATGAGGACTTTAAGAGACAAAACAGATGAACAGAAGGGAAGGGAAACAAAAATAATATAAAAACAGGGAGAAGGACAAAGCATAAGAGACTCTTAAATATGGAGAACAAACAGAGGGTTACTAGAGGTGGTGTGGGAGGGATGATGAGCTAAATGGGTAAGGGGAATCTACTCCTGAAATCATTGTTGCACTATATGCTAATTTGGATATAAATTTTAAAAAATAAAATTTAAAAAAATCTATACTGCATAAAGCCTCTATATAGTTGTGGGCATCCTTGTCTTCTTATTAAATACAAATAGCTTCAGTACTTAAATATATAATACAATATTTACTTTAAATTTTGGTAAATAATTTTTTTAAGAGTTTTATTAATTTCTTCCTATTCCTATTTTACTTAGAACTTTTACTGGGGGGGGGGGGCATCTGGGTGGCTCAATCCATTATGTGTCTGACTTCGGCTCAGGTCATAATCTCACAGTTTGTGGGTTTGAGCCCTGCGTCGGGCTCTGTGCTGACAGCTCAGGGTCTGGAGTCTGCTTTGGATTCTGTGTCTCCCTCTCTCTCTGTCCCTCCCCCGCTCACATTCTCTTTCTCTCAAAAATAAACATTAAAAAAAAAATTTTTTTTTAAAGAACTTATACTGGGAAAGACGACTAAATTTTATCAAATGTCAATGTTATCATATAATAATATCATGTGATTTGTAATTTTTCATTTGTTAACGAATTATCTTAAAAATTTCTTGATGGTAAAATTTCTTAATTGTAAAAAATTCTTGCATTTCTAGAATAAGCCTTACCTGGTCATGAGATACTATTAATTTAGATTAGCTGCTAAATTCCCAAAGAAATCAGAAAATTGATTTGCTAAAATTAGGAATGTCACTTTAAACATACATAATTTAAGTTTTGGAAAGATAACAAGACAAAGAAAAAAAACAAGTTAGAACTACATAGGTCTATTTACCAGAAATTTTAATCAAATTGTCTTATCCTGTTTCAGTCATATTCTGTATAGATTCCCAAATTTTAGTTCCTTCCAGATCAAATTAATTTTTAAATTGTGCTATGGGAGTAAAATTATACCTTTTGTCTGTTACTCTAAAGATTAATTCCAGAATACACAAACTATCCAAAAATGTCAATAGCAATTTTGAAGGTAAATGAGGCAAAATATAAATAACAGAAAGTAAAGATGAAAGACAAAATAGCCTAAAAACAAAATATATTTTATCTAAAATACGTTTCACCTAAATAACACCATCTATATTTTTTAATTTATAAAATTTTCCATTGCAATTTCTCCATAACATTACCTACAGTGCATTCTTGTGAACTACTCTTAATACTAAAAATTAATCATACAATTTAATAATATAGGGAAAAGCTGCTCAAATATTTCCTATAATATTCTTGAGTTCTAGGCCAACAGATACAATACAAAAGAATCTTAATAACTACTTAATCAATTTTTTCAGTTATTACTTCCAAAAAATAATAATTTAAACAATAAACTTATATTAGCTATTAGACTCAGAAATCAATCTTTATTATAAAAACTAATAAGTTATTAGTCACAACTTGAAAGTCATTTGAGTCCACTTAATAGCATGAGTCTGATCCATTGAGCACCCTAATAAACTGTACTGGAATTTATGCCAACTCTCATTTTCATAGTTTTATTTATTTAAACAAACCTTATACTATAAAAGTTAAGAACAAGAATATGTACTTTTTTTCAAGTTTTTACTTAAATTCCAGTTAGTTAAAATACACCATTATATTAGTTTCAGGTGTAGAATTTAGTGATTCATCACTTACATATAACACCCAGTGCTCATCACAAGTACCTGCCTTAATACCTATCATCCATTCAGCCAATTCCCTATCCCTCCCCACCACCCTCCCCTCTCAGTTTGTTGTCTATAGTTAAGGGTCTGTTTTCTGGTTTTCTTGTCTTTCTTCCCCTGGTTCATCTGTTTAGTTTCTTAAATTTCACATGAGTGAAATCATGTGTGTATTTGTCTTTCTCTGACTGACTTACTTTGCTTAGCATAATACTTTCCAGCTCCATCCAAGTCGCTGCAAATGGCAAGATCCCATTCTTTTTTATGGCTGAGTAATATTCCATTAATATATATACCACATCATCTTCATCCATTCATTAGTCAATGGACATTTGGGCTCTTTCCATAATTTGGCTATTGTTGGTGTATGTATGCCATGTCTAATCACGCCCAAGCAGAAGTCTAGGGTTTCATTCTCTGGAGAGGTCTCTGAACTGCAGGATATAAGGCACATATCCTCACCCTTTCCCTAACCCTATCCTAAACCCTAACCCTAGATGTGTGTGCGTGGGGGGGGGGGGGGGGGGAGGAGGGGAGGGGAGGACAAGGAAGATGTAATGTGTATGTGTATACACACACACACACACACACACACACACACACACACAATGGAATATTATTCAGCAATGAAAAAGTATGAAATCTTGGCATTTCCAACAACCTGAATGAAGCTATAGAGTATTATGATAAGTAAAATAAGCCAGAGAGAGAAACACAAATACCATATAATTTCACTCACATGTGGAATTTAAGAAATAAAACAAATGAGCAAAGGAATAAAAAAAGAGAGAACGACAAACCATGAAACAGACACTTAACTATAGAGAACAAAACTAATGGTTGCCAGAGGGGAGGTGGGTGGGAGGATGGGTGAAATAGGTGATGGGGATCAAGGAGTGTACTTATGTGATGAGTACCAGGTGTTGTATGGAAATGCAGAATCACTATATTGTACAAATGAAACTTGGGCTCTGTGCTGACAGCTCAGAGTCTGCAGCCTGCTTCAGATTCTGTGTCTCACTCTCTCTCTTCCCCTCCACCACTCATGCTCTGTCTCTCTCTCTCAAAATAATAAACATTAAAAAAATTTAAAGAAAGTAATATTACACTATATGATGATGGAATAAAAGTAAAACCTTAAAAAAAAGAAAAAAGAATATGTAAACATCAGGATTCCTAACACTCTATTTCCTACTTTACTGGCCAGCATGTAACAATACAAATATTAAAGAAAATACTGAAAGATATTAATGTATTAGGTGAATTATCAATAGTACTCACGCATCATTTGAGCAAGTCATAAATTCTCCCTTTATTTTGGGATGCCATGAGCCAGTATGAAGCATTGCTGTATGACCCTTAAAAAATAAAAATACAGGAAAAAAGATATTTAAAAAGATTTAAAAATAAATAAAATGACCAGAAACTGATATGTCATGCTTTAAAGTTAAACTTTTTAGTCCTCCCAAGACCACACTATTTTAATTATAAACATAGTATGCTACGCCAATTTTATTTCATAATATGCTTTGTTTATTTCATTTTGTTTAATTCTCCATATAATTCTCCTGCCCAGAAATTAACACAGTGCTTATACAGAACAGGTGCTTAATAAGTAAGGAAATAGAGAAGAAACTGAGAGTCTCTCTTTAGGAAAGATGTAAATGGAAAAACCGTAATAAGAGGGAGATAGGCCCTTCTTTAAAGACTCTTTTCTCAATGGAAAAGAAGAAAAAAAAAGTATTTGCAAATAATCAAGGCAAAAGCAAGAGGTTAAGGGAAAAAAATTTACACTTCTTAAAAATGTGTCCACAATCTTGATTCAACCATACATCTGTAAGAATAAATATGTGAGAAAAGGAGAGACATCTTTAAAATGATTCAAGATTAACCCTTCTAAGAGCATAATTTTAAAATACTGTAAATAAAATAATGTGATGTTGGTAAACAAACTGACACACAGAGAGTACGTATCAAACATAAATACACACATACACACACATTCCCCATCTAGGTGCAAAGTCAGCTAGAGTGACCTCATACGGTATGTTCAGATGGGGCAGAAAAGAGCCTAATACTTAATAATGGAAAAATCTCTTATTCTGAAAGAGTTGAAAATAAAACTATGCTATAAGAAGCAAAATGTACATCTTTAAATGATTTAGAAGGAAAATAACTGTATCTCTCTGGAAAGAATGAATTGGAACTGGAGTACCCACATATAAACCTAGAGACCATCTACAGTCCAAGTTGCTCACAACGTCTCAAACAGGACCTGGCCAACTCATGACAATTTGCTTATGTTTACTGGGTAGAACAGGGACCACAGATGTGCAGTAGGGAAGCATGAACTGAAGTAATGGGACCAGATGGGAAGTCTGAGATTCCACTTTCCTCTCCTGAATTTAAGACTGCATATTTAACTATCAACTTGACATTTCCATTTCCATCTCCTAGGCATTTCAAACATAATAATAGGTCCATTAGGGAAATCTGTTTCTTACTGCCCACTTCATCTGCAATCAACTTCTTCCCCAGTTGCTAAAACTACAAACGTGGGGGTCATCCTTAAATACTACAATAACCATAAACCTAAAACCCTCTCTCTGTCCACCCAAATTCAATCCATTAGCGAGTCCTCTCACTTCAACCCAAAATACACCTTAAATCTATCCACTTTTCTCATTATTCCCTACTACCACTCTTGTAGAAGCCAACATTATCTCAGTTATTACACAGTAAACAGGTCTGTCACTAGTCTCTCCACTTCTATTCCTGCGTCATGTGCTCCACCTAGCAATCAATATAGTCTTTTAAAAATACACCTCTGGGGCACCTGGCTGGTTCAGTTGGTTAAGTATCTGACTCTTGATTTCGGCTCAGGTCATGATCTCACAGTCATGAGACTGAGCCCTGTGTTGGGCTTGCCACCAAGCACAGAGCCTACTTGGGATTCTCTCCCTCTTTCTCTGCCCCTCTCCCATTCACGCTCACATTCTCTCCTTCTCTCTCTCTCTTTCACTCTCTGAATAAATAAACTTTAAAAATAAATAAAAACATCTTGTGTATTTTATGTAAATAAATAAAAACATTCTAAAACCACCACTAGTTATTGTCCTCTACTGGCTCCCCAACCTCTTTAGATCGTCTACAACTACTCACATGTTCAGTCTCTTGCTTTCTTTACAACTGCACTTATTTTGTCCTCCCTCTTCCCCAACAGACATGAATCCACTGGCCTCCTTTCATTTCCTCTAATACAACCAGCTCGTTCCCTGAATCAAGGCCTTCTCGTATGCTTTTCCATTTGTGGGAAAGCTCTTTACTCTACTTTTACATGACTGGCTTCCATTCCTTCAATCTCAGTTTACATGCCACTTATTCAAATAAGTATGACCTAGCTCTGTCTCTGCGTCCATATGGCCTATTCTGTTGTTCTCTTCCAATGTACCTGTCCATTTCCTTAATAATAGTCACGATTTATAATTCTGTATCTATTAACTTATTATCAGATTTCTGAAACTGCTGATGTTTTGCATATTCAAAAACAAATAAATAAGGCTTGGAGAAACCTAAAATTCAATATAAACAGAAACAAATCAACCCTACTGTATTTCAAGTGAACAATAAAAACACTGAAAGAATAAACTGAAGGTAATAACTCAAGTAACTATATACCCTGTCCTGGGTTAAATGGTGGCCCCCAGAAAGAAATACTCACGTCCTAACCACTGGAAGCTGGGAATGTAACCTTAAAGAGTCAGAAGAGAAGAAGACACAAAGAGGAGAAAGCTCTGAGAAGATGAAGGCAGAGACTGGAGTTATGCTGCCACAAGCCAGGGAAAACCCGGAGTCGCCAGAAGCTGGAAGTAGCATGGAAGGATTCCCCTAGAGCCACTAGAGGGAGCATGGTTGTGTCAATACCTTGATTCTAAGACTTCTGGCCTCCAGAAATGTGAAAGAATTTCTGTTGTTAAGCTACTAACTGTGTGGTAATTTATTACAGCAATCCTAGGAAATGAATACATACCCTCAGGCTAAAGACCAAAAGAACTATAGGGGTGCCTGGATGGCTCAGTTGGCTAAGCATCCAACTCAGGCTCAGGTCATGATCTCATGATTGTGAGTTCGAGCCCCCTCCCTGACCCCGTCAGGCTTTGTGCTGACAGCTCAGAGCCTGAAGCCTGCTTCATATTCTGTCTCTCTCTCTCTCTCTATCCCACCCCTGCTTGTGCACTATGTCTCTCTCTCAATTATAAATAAACATTAAAAAAAAATTTTTTTAAGACCAAAAGAACTATAAATAAATATTTAATTCTAGTTAATATATTTGTTTCTTTTTTGCAGTGGTATGCATTAACAATTCTGAAACTGCTTTCGTTACAATGAAGAATTAAGCAAATGAGGAAATATGCTGAGGACCATGAGAGTCGCCTTTCCTGCTGTTAGAGAAAGGAGTTCCAAAAGTGGAAAGAAGAAAGACTAGAAAGAACTCTATGGGTTTTGACTGAAATTATGGGTATCAATATGAACCCATGATTTCTAACAGGTAGATACAAATATAGGTGTGTGTGTGTAAGTTATTATCTAGCTTTGTATGCTGAGAATGACTAGTAGGAATGACAACCAGCAACCCTAGGACAGATATTCTAGTTTCTAAATTGCATTCTCCATTTAAGAGGAAACCAGACTCCTTGGAGAGAAGTTTGATTCTTGTTCAAACAACATGAACATGGAACATGTGGTTTACCAAAAAACAAGCAAGTGCAAAAATGATGGGGATATATTAAAGAATAAAGTGCAGGTTAAGGGACTTCCACTGGAACAATTAGAGCATCAAAATAAATAACAAAAGTAATAGATTAAATAGTAATAGTAAGGGGCGCCTGGGTGGCTCAGTCGGTTAAGCGGCCGACTTCAGCTCAAGTCATGATCCCGCGGTCCGTGAGTTCGAGCCCCACGTCGGGCTCTGTGCTGACAGCTCAGAGCCTGGGGCCTGTTTCAGATTCTGTGTCTCCCTCTCTCTGACCCTCCCCCGTTCATGCTCTGTCTCTCTCTGTCTCAAAAATAAATAAACGTTAAAAAAAAATTAAAAAAAAATAGTAATAGTAAAAGCATTTACTAACTTAAGAACTCCTGGGTGAATATTAATAAATAAGTAAGAGAAAACTCTTCCTTACCATAGAAAAATCACCATTTTACAATCATCACAGTAATAATTGACCAGGCAAGAATCATCAATGGATGCTAAAACTAGCAGAGAAAAGTCTGGTAATGAACAGGGTATTTCCATGCTATCAAAATCTCCCTGGAAACTGCTTAATAATTACAAAGAGAAAATAGTAGAGAAGAGATCTGTTATTACACTACCTGAAACAAGTCATCCAAATTAACATCACCAGCACTGCGATGCACAGGTAGCACGTACTTCGCGATATGAGGACGCAAGAAGGACCCAATATTGTTTCTGTGACAGCCTTTCTAGAAATGCACACTCAAACTCTCATGATGAGGACAACCAGACAAAATCAAATCCTACATCTCTTGCTACATATTTACAACTTCTACACATTTACAAAAGAAATGGCTTATAGTTTTCAAATATACCAAAGTTTCTTTTAACAAAGGCAGAGAACTATTCCCAATTAAAAGAGACAAAAGCCATGGCTACTGAACTGGTGGGAATATAATCAAAAAGGAGATTGTTGAGATAACCATGGACTACAGATTAAATAGTATTTCATCAATGTTAAATTCATAGTTATGTAAAAAGATCATATTATTATTAGGAAAACCACACTGAAGAATTTAGGAGTAAAGGAACATGATGTCTGCAAGTTATTTCAAAAGTCGGGGAATATTAAACGCACACACATAATTCTAATGTATGCGCAAATACGTATGAGTGTGAGTGAGGGGGGTATATAAGTGTGGGGGATGGAAAGAGAAGGACAGAGTTTCTGTTAGCTGAGGAAGGAAGAGAGGAGGGGATGGGGGAAGATAAAGCAATGGGGCAAATTATGAACAACTGATGAATCTGAAAAAAGGGTATAAGGAAGTTCTAGGTACTATTCCTATAACTTGTCTGTTAATTTGAAACGATATCAAAATAAACACTTAAAAAAATGTCCTGGATGCTCTGTGAAGAAAAGCTTGTTGCAAAGTCAAAAGAGGAATTAAGAGGGCCACCTGGGAAGCCAGTGATGTGGTTCATCTGAACACTGACAGTCGCTTGGACTAGGGCACAGCAGTAAAGTGTTCAGAGGTAAGAAGATTTGGGATACATTTTAAAGAGAGAGACAACAGGTTTCCCTAAAGAACTGGATCTGGGCTGCAACCACAGATGAAGCCGAAGTTTGTGAATTAATCAAGCAACTGTTGTGTAAATGGGTGACTATATAAATAACACATCATTCTCTCTGGCCATGAAGAACATGAACTCTCTTCTGTGTTTAGGAAATTCCCCAAAATATGACTCTTGGTAAAAGACAGAGACTACCTCTCATAGAGAAGTGGAAAAGTCAGGCTCTATCTTTGCCAGCCTCCCTTACAGATGTGACACAGGAATGCAATCTAGCTCTGCCCATTACATTCCCTTGAGCTGTGACTTAAGGACAAGGGAGTGCTATCTTTCCCTGTTAGCTCATTTGGGCCACTGTAACAAAAATACCATAAACTGAGTGGCTTATGAACAATAAACATTTGTTTCTCACAGTTCTGGAAACTGGGAAGTTGAAGATCAAGGTGCCAGCAGATTTAGTGTCTGAACTCCCTAGTTCACAGAGGCCATCCTTTTACTATAACCTCATATGGTGAAGGGGTAAGAAAGGTTTCTTGGGACACTTTCATAGGGCACTAATCTCATTCGTGACAGCTCCACTTTCATGGCCTAATCACCTTGCAAAAGCCCCACCTTCTAATACCATCACCTTGGGGTTACAATTTCAAAATATGAATTCTGGGGGATACTCGGTCTAAGGAGTAGTCTGGGGATGATTTTTGCCTTCTCTGTCTCCCGACTTGGGTTCTGGGGCAGTCCACAACTAACAACTGAGAGCAAGAGCAAACAAAGTTCCAAAAAATGGTTCCACTCTCCAGGGCATAGGGGTAGCAGTGGGGGTGAAAGGCCTGAGGAACAAAGTTCTTGTGATCTGACCTACCCTATGCCAGCCAAGCACAAGCAACAAAGCTACCAAGTCTCTCCTCAGTGTTGGCACCAGAAATGGAAGTAGTCCGAACAGGTTAAAGAATCGATTTTCTTCATTTCACACCAGCCAAGTGCCGGCTCTGGGGTGATACTTCTCATCCTCCCACCCAGCGGCAGTGGCCCTGTGAGGTCATTACAGCAGATGAGTGCCAGTAACAAAACAGCGACTGTTGTCTCAGTAAGAGGAGCAGCCCTTCATAGAAGATGGCTCTCCTAACCCAAACCAGGAAAAAGCCAGTAACAAAGAGGCATGGTGCCTCCTCCCCTGAACCAGAAGCAACAATGACAGCAACCACTGTGCAGCACTTTTGACACTCCATGCTTTCTAGTAGGCCAGTATTAACAAGAAAGCAGATCACCTACCAACATATGTAGAATAGAATCCTGATACTCTATGCTTTACCTCGGGAAAATGCCAACAATGGGTAGCCACACTGCCTTTTCCCACCAACACAGAGAAACAGCTGCTGTGGGGGCGCCTGAGTGGCTCAGACAGTTAAGTGTCTGACTCTTGGTTTTGGCTCGGGTCATGATCTCACGGTTTGTGAGTTCAAGCCCCATATCAGGCTCCGCACTGCAGTGAGTAGCTTGCTTGGGATTCTCTCTCTCTCTCTCTCTCTCTCTCTCTCTCTCTCTCTCTCTCTCCGTCCCTCCCCCACTCTCAAATAAATAAACTTTTTAAAAAAGAAAAAGCAGCTGCTGTGGGTTAGAGAAATTTTTATTTTTCACCTCAGTCCAGCTTTGCCAGGAGGCATAAGCTACAGTATGGGAACTGCTACAATGCATAAGAGTGATTTTCCAGCAAGAACATCAGAACAGAAACCCGTGAAAGACAGTAAAGGGAAAATCATAGGGTGAAGGGTTTAAAAAGCTGGAGAAAAATGTCCTTTAAACCTGTACAAAAAGTCCTGCACTCACTCCTGAGGTGTACTGTGTGAAACCTACCAGAATCAACCTAAGAAAAGCATTGAGAAGCGAACATGGTATGGACTAGCAGCCAGGGTCCATATGGATCCCTGGATAACATGTACATGGGGCAAACCAGAATAACATACAGATGCCTTGAAAATTAATACTGCAAGGAAAAACAGCTCACAGGAGGCAGGTCAGGATTTAGAGTCTAAAACTAATCAGGTTGACCCTCAGCCAAAAAAGCAACTTCACAGACAAACAAATGAAAACCCACCATTCTCTAGAGGTTTTGGACAGGACTCAGAATATCAGAACACAATATTCAAAATGTGAAAGATACAACCCAAAATTAATCATACAAAGAACCAGGAAAATCTAACCAGCTCCCAAGAAATAAGATAAAAGATGCCGACCACAAAATGACCCAAATGTTGCAATCAATATTTTAAGAAAAAGACTTAAAATCGGTGTTTATGACCATGACACATAAAGGAAAGCAAACATATCTGAAACAAATGCAAAGATATAAAGTGACCAGCAAAGAAAAATAAACTATTAACATGGAAACCTGGTCATATTGAAAAATAAAATAATGGGAATAAAAAATTCACTGTAAGGGCCCAATAGTAGAATGGATATGTCAGAGGAAAGACTCAATGAACTTGAAGACAGATTAATAGAAATAATTTAATCTAACAGGAAAAAATGAGCAGAATCACAGAAAGCGCTGAGACAATATCAAAAAGGTTAGTACTCGTATTACATACGACTTAGGAGAAGACAGTCAGGTGCAGACAAATATTTGAAGAAATAATAACTAAAAATTTCCCAAAAATGGTGAAGGAGGTAAATTTACAGATCCAAGAACTTCAGTGAATACCAAACAGGATGAACAAAACAAAAAATAAGAATAATAATAATAATAAATAAATAAATAAATAAATAAATAAATAAATGTTTTAAAGCCTATGTCTTGACACATAATAAACTATTAAAGTCCAAAAGAGAAATAGGGGGAAAATTTCAAAAAGCAAATATAAAAAACAACACATTACATAAAGAAAAACAAATACTTGAATTACTGCATAATTATTCAACAAAAATAAGGCCAGAAGACAGTGGACCAACATTTTTAAAGTGCTGACAGAAAAATACTGCCAAGTTAAATGTATAGAAAATGTACTTTGGGAATGAAGGTGAAATAAAGACATTGCAAGATGAAAGAAAACTAAGAGAACTTGTCACCAAAAGAAATGTGACAGAAATTGAAAATTGATCATAAATTTTATATGGAAATTCAAAGAGTAGCTAAGAAATTCAAAAATTATTTTATTATTTCAAGAATACTTACTATACAGTTGGACCCCTACTTCATACCATGCACAAAAATTAACTCTAAATGGATCACAGACCTAAATGTAAGAGCTAAAACTATAAAACCCTTGGAAGAAAACATAAGCATAATTCTCCATGACTGTGGGTTAGGCAATGACACTAAAGGCACAAAACAAAGGAAAAAATAAATTGAGCTTCATCAAAATTTAAAACTTTTGTGCTTCAAAGGACACCATCGAGAACATGAAAAGACAACCCAAAGAATGAGAGAAAATATTTGCAAATCATATATCTCATAAAGGACAAATATCTAGAATATATAAACTGTTAGAACTCAATAATAAAAAGACATATAACCCAATTTTAAAATGGGCCAGGATTTGAATAGACATTTCTCTAAAGAAAATTTACAAATGGCTAATATATACACAAAAAGATGTTCAACACAGACCACAGAGATACCACTTCTCACCCTCTAAGATGATTATTAAACAACAACAACATGAGAAACCACAAGTGTTGACAAGGATGTAGAAAAACTGGAACCCTCATACACTACTGGTGGGTAGGTAAAATGTTATAGACACTTTGGAAAACAGTCTGGCAGTCCCTCAAAATGTTAAACACAGAGTTACCATAGGACCCTAAAATTCCACTCCTAGGTATACATCTAAGAGAAATGACAGCATACCTCTGCACAAAAACTTGTACATGAATGTTCATAGAAGCATTATTCATAATAATAAAAAAGTGGAAACAGCACAAACGTCCATCAACTTGAGAAGAGATAAATGTGGTATATCCATACAATCGAATATTATTTGGCAATGAAATTAAATATTGATACAACATGGATAAATTTCAAAAACATGCTAAGTGAAAGAGCCACATATTGTATGATTCCATTTTCTGATATCCAGAAATGCCAAATCTATAGAGACAGCAGATTAGTAGATTAGTAGTTGTGCAAGGCTTCAAGGGGTGGTAGACTTGGGGATGCTGGCTAAGGGACAGGGAGTATTTTATTTTTAATAGATTACTTCTTAGGACAGTTTTAGGTTCACAGCAATATTGAGAGGAAGGCACAGAGATTTTCCATAAAGCCCTTGCCCCCCACATGCATAGCTTTCCCCTATTATCAATATTCCCCATCACAGTAGTACATTTGTTACAACTGATGAACCTACACTGACACATCGTTATCATCCAAATGTCACAGTTCATATTCAGGTTCACTCTTGATTTCGTACATTCTATGGATCTGGACAATTTATACTGACTCATATCCATCATTATAACATCATACAGACTAGTTTCATTGTCTTATCATACAGACTAGTTTCATTGTCTTAAAAATCTTCTGTGCTCTGCCGAATCATCACTCCTTGCCCCTTACCCCTGACAAATATTAATCTTTTTATTGTCTCCAATAGTTTCTTTTGGGGATGACAAAATGTTCTAAAATGGATTGTGGTGATGGCTGCACACTCCATGAATATACTAAAAACCACTGAACATAACGAACTAAATGAGTAAATGTTATGGTTTATATATTCAATCTCAACATTAAAAATTAAAAAAGAAAGACTACTTCAAGTGAAAGGGAAATAATTACAAAGAGAAACTGGAATATAAGCAATGAAAGGACAACAAAAGAAAGGATAAATACCTGAGTAAACAGAACAATATTTTTCACCTTTAACTTTTGTTGAGAACAAAAATTATTATCATTGCCTGATAGGATTTTCAACATATGAAAACGGAACGTACAACAACTACATCAGGATTGGGGGAAGAGCCTATGTGGTTGCACAATTTCTATTTTTCACTTGATATGGTAAAATATTAATTCTAAGTAGATTATATATAATTTAATATATTTTTATAGTTCCCTAGAACCACCACTTAAAATACTATACAAAGAGCATAATTAAAATCCAACAGTTAAAAAAAATGGAATTCTAAAAATACTCAGATAATTTAAAAGAAATTAGGAAAGATGAGGCACTGAACAAAGAACAGAAAGAATCAAAAGTAATAAAATGGTAGAACTAAATCCAACCCTACCAATAATTACATTAAACTTAAAATGAGCTAAACACACCAATTAAAAGACAATGATTACCATCATACATTAAAACACAAGACCTATCAATTAACACTTATTTCAGGAATCTGACTTGAAATACAATGACACAGAAAGATTAAAAACTAAGAGTCGAAAAAGATATAACAAGCACCTTGCCTCAGGGCCTTGCATTTGCTGTTCCTCTTTCTGCATGGCTCCTCAGATACCAATGTACCTGGCTCCCTGGAGGATCCTTTATCCAGACCTCACCCTGAATGCCAATCCCTCAGAGACCTTCCTGAGTACTCTATCTAAAGAAGTCACTCGTTACTTTCTATCCCCTTAATCTGCTTCTTCATAGCACTTATTACTCTCTGGTTTTGTTATACAGTATACGTTTTGCATATTTTCATGTGTCCCCACTGGCATATAAACTGCATGAGGGTTTTGCCTCCTAGACATTCAATAAATGTCTAGACACTCAATAAATGTTATTGAATAAATCAATACCAAAAGAAATATACCAAGCAAACAATAATTTTTTAAAAGCTTGAGGCGCGGCTGGGTGGCTCAGTTGGTTAAGCGATTAACTCTTGATCTTGGCTCAGGTCATGATCTCACGGTTGTCAGTTTGAGCCCTGCATCAGGCTCTGTGCTGACAGCCCAGAATCTGTTTGGGATTCTCTCTCTCCCTGTCTCTCTCTGTCCCTCTGGCACTTGAGCTCACTCATGCTCTCTCTCAAAACAAATAAAGCCAAAAAAAAAAAAAAAAAAAAAAAGGCATGAGTGATTATATTAGCATCACACAAGGTAGACATCAGAACAAGAAAAATCGCCAGAGATAAGGAGGGACATTATATAATGATAAAAGGATCAATTTACCAAAAAGACAGAGCAATTGTAAGTACACATGCACCCAATACAACAGTTTCAAGACATGAAGCTAAAACTGAAAGAACTGAAAAGACCATTGAAAAAATAAGCACAAAGAAAATCAGCAAGTATACAGAACTCCATGAACTGACTTAACTTTATATAAACAGACTATTCTACCTGGCAACAGCAGAATACATATTCTTCACAAGTGCACACAAAACAGAAACTAAGATAGATCATATTCTAGGTCACAAAACAAACCTCACCAAATTTAAATCCAACCATACCAATAATTACATTAAACTTAAATGAGCTAAACATTCCCATAAAGGAATTAAACTAGAAATTTGTAACAGAAAGATGACATAAAAATCCCCAAATATTTGGAAATTAGATATTATGCTGCTAAATAATCCATCAGTAAAAGAGGTAGTTCCAAGGCAACTGAATGAAAATGAAAATATATCTCAAAATTTGTGGTACACAGCTAAAGCAATGCTTATAAGGAATATTATAGCACTACATGATTCTATTTAAAACAAGGGGCGCCTGGGTGACTCAATCGGTTGAGGGTCCAACTTCAGCTCAGGTCATGACATCGCCATTCACAAGTTCGAGCCCCACATCAAGCTCTGTGCTGGCAGCTCACAGCCTGGAGCCTGCTTCAGGTTCTGTGTCTCCCTCTCTCTCTGCCCCTCCCCACTCACACTCTGTCTGTCTTTCTCTCTCAAAACTAAATAAACATTAAAACAAGAATTAAAAAAAAGAAAAGATAAAACAAGTCTCTAATTAAAGCATCCACCTTAAAATACTAGGAATTCTAAAAAGAAATAGGAGAGGCAAGCAAAAGGAAAGAAAGCATAAGAACAGAAATCAATGTTGAAGACAGAACTACAACAAAGAAATACAAATGAATGAGACTTAAAAAAATTGCTCTTTGAAAAAAAAATCAATAAAATGGGAAAACTTCTTGCCAGACCAAGAAAAAAGAGAAGACACAAATTGCCAATATCAGGAAAAAGAGAAAAAATATGAGCAATGACCTTAAAGAAATATTACTAATAATTCTATGTACATAAATTTGCAACTTAGAGGAAATGGACCAAGTCCATGAAAGTCATAACCTATCCTATCTCAACACAAGAACAAAGAAATAACATGAATAGTCCTGTACTTATCAAATAAATTGAATTCATAGTTTAAATTTTTTGAAAACAGGAAAAAGAAAACTCCAAGCTACACTGGCAAATTCTACTAGACGTTTTTAAGTGATGCCATTTATAATGGCTAAAAAAAAAAAAAAAAAAGTAAATTTTAAGTGTAAATTAAGTATGAATTTAATAAAATCTGTTCAGGTGCTCTATGCTAAAAACTATAAAACCTGGAAAAATAAAAAAAAAAGACCTAAATAAATAAGAGATATACTGTTGTTGATGGACTGAAAGACTCCAAACAGTTAAGATGTCAATTCTCTCCAAATGATCTTTAGATTCAAAATAATTTCAAACAAAATCACAGCAGGGTTCTTTGTGTATATAAACAAGATGACTGACTCTAAAATGTATGTGAAAAAGAAACTAAAATAGCCCAAAATCAAAACTACAATGAGATATATCACCTCACACCTGTCAGAATGGCTAAAATCAACAACACAAGAGACAACAGGTGTTAACAAAGATGAAGAGAAAAATGAATCCTCATGCACTGTTGGTGGGAATACAAACTGGTGCAGCCACTATGGAAAACAGTAAGGAGTTTCCTCAGAAAGTTAAAAGCAGAACTACCCTATGATCCAGCAACTGCACTAGTTACCCAAAGAATACAAAAACATTAATTCAAAGGTATACATGCACCCCAATGTTTATAGCAGCATTATCAACAATAGCCAAATTATGGAAGCAACCAAAGTGTCCAGTGACTGAATGGATAAAGAAGATGTGGTATATACACACACACAATGGAATATTACTAAGCCATAAAAATGAATGAAATCTTGCCATTTGCAGCAACATGGATGGAGCTAAAGAGTATAATGGTAAGCAAAGTAAGTCAGAGAAAGACAAATACCATATGATTTCACTCATATGTGGGATTAAGAAACAAAACAAATGAACAAAGGGAAAAAAAGAGACAGAAACCAAGAAACAGACTCTTAATTATAGTGAACTGATGGTTACCAGGCGGATGGGGGAATGGGTGAATTAGGTGATAAGCATTAAGAAGTGCACTTGTTATGATGTGTGTGTTGTATAGAAGTGTTAAATCACTATATTGTACACCTGAAATTAATATAACACTGTATGTTAACAAACTAGAATTGAAGTAAAAACTTAAAAAAAATAAGAAAGAAACTGGAGCGCCTGGGTGGCACAGTCAGTTAAGCATACGACTCTTGATCTCAGGTCATGATCTCACGGTTCATGAGTTCGAGCCCCGCATGGAGCTGCACACTGACAGTGCAGAGCCTGCTTGGGATTCTGTTTCTCCTTCTCTCTGCCCCTCCCCTGCTTGTTCTGTCTCTCTCTCTTTCTCTCTCTCTCTCAATAAATAAATAAACTCTAAAAAAAAAAGGAAAAAAAAAAGAAAGAAACTAAAATAGCCCAAACAACTAAAACAAAGAACAAAGTTAGAGCACTCACACCACCAAATTTTAAGATATCCTACAAAGGTGCAATAATCAAGGCAGCGTGGTATTAGTGAAAGGGTATACACATAGCAATGGAACAGAATAGAGAGTCTCAAAATAAACTTTATCAAATGTCATCAATTTATATTTGAACAAATATGCAAAGGCAATTCAGTAAAGAGGGGTCAGTCTTTTCAACTGATGATACTGAAATAACTGGTCATTTATATGCCCAGAAAAAAAAAAAAAAAAACCTTGACATATTTCTCACTCGTTATACAAAAATCAGCTCAAAATGGATCATAGAATGAGTGTAGAACATTAAAGAGTAAGACTCCTATAAGAAAAATGGATGAAAATCTTTGTGACACTAAGTTCGGCAAAGTTCTTTGACCAAACCCAAAACATGATCCATAAAAGAACTGATAAACTGAACTTCATCAAAATTTTAAAAATTTTACAAAGAGAATGAATAGACCAGGCACACAATGGGAGAAAATATTTACAAGTCACATATTTTAAAAAGGATATACACCCAGAATATTTTGTGAACTCTCAAGAACAATAAGAAAAGATTCCCTACTCCCCCAAAATAGGAAAAAAAAATTTTTTAATTAAATGTATGCTGCACCAAAGAAGATATAAAATAAAGACAGCAAACATGAAAAGATGTTCAACATCATCAGTCTTTTTTTTTTAATGTTTATTTATTTTTGAGACAGAGAGAGACAGAGCATGAACGGGGGAGGGTCAGAGAGAGGGAGACACAGACTCTGAAACAGGCTCCAGGCTCTGAGCTGTCAGCACAGAGCCCGATGCGGGGCTCGAACTCACAGACCGCGAGATCATGACCTGAGCCGAAGTCGGCCGCTTAACCGACTGAGCCACCCAGGCGCCCCAACATCATCAGTCTTTAAGGAAAGGCAAATTAAAACAACCAACTGCCATTAAAGACCTGTAAGAATGCTAAATTCCAACCACCTGACACTTCCAACCTCCCAGCTGCTGGCAAGGAGGCAGAGCACCAGGACCTCTCATTCACTGCTGGTGGGAATACAAAACAGCACAAACCATTTTGAAAGATATTGGCTGATCTGACCATATGAGATAGCAACCACACTCCTAGGTATTAACTCCACTGATTTAAAATTTTATGCCTACGCAAAACCTACATGCAAATGTTAATGGCAACTTTATTCATACAACTCTGTTGGCAAAACACATTGGACAATGGGGCAGATGTGAGGTGTCAGGGAAGAGAGGAGTCAAGTAGAACTCAAAGGTGTTTCAGCTGATCAGCTAGTGAGTGATGATGTCATTTACTGAGATAAAGATGACTGCAGTAGGAGGATGTGTAGAAAGAAAAGTCACAATTTCCTTTTTGCGTATTTTGTGTTAAGATGCCTATTATACATCCAGGTGAGACTGTGAAGTAAGTAGTTGGTCATACTGGGCAGGTGAAAAAACAGGCCAAGAAACATAAATTCATAAGTCATCAGTGTCTATACATGACATTTAAAGCTGATATGGGAAACAAAGGCAAAAGAAAAACTTAAATTTCCTTGTAACTTACAGTCCATTCACAAGCCCTTGAAATAGGCAGAGTGACCTTCCCCTGGGGGCTCAGCTGCCTAAATGTTGACACTTTGCTAAAGGCAAAAGGCAATCTTAGCTTAACATTATCCTAACCTCCTAGGATCCTGTGAGTCTACTTTAAACATAAAGGAATTCCTTTGGAAACTTCTTCCATCTTTACCCCGCAAGATATACGTTAGTAATCATCCTCCACACACATGACCCACTGATACACATCTGAAGGTCTCATGACTGAGGGTTTGCTAGACAGTAATAAATGACCTTTTCCTAACAACAGCTAGCCCCCTCAGGGCCATGGAAACCTTGTCTTCAAAATTGCTTAGAGGCTTGTGCTGTCCCTAACCCCCTCAACCTGATGGTATATAATCAGTCACCCAACACAACCCCAGTGCAGCTCTTTCTACCCACAGGTCCTGTCCCCGTGCTTTATTTTATTTTATGGGGGGGGGGGGGGGGCTTTAAAATTTTTTTTTTAATTTTTAAATTTTTTATTTATTTTTATTTTTTTTAATATGAAATTTATTGTCAAATTGGTTTCCATACAACACCCAGTGCTCATCCCAACAGGTGCCCTCCTCACTTTTTTGCTCCAAAGACATCCCAAGAATTCTTTCTTGACTGTTTGCTCCGAACCCCGGCGTTTCCACATCAAAACCGTGTGACCAGATGAGATGAATCAGGAAGCAGATGTAAATACTAGAGAGGGTTCAGTATGAGCTGGACACCCCAACATTCGGATGCTGGAGGACAGAGGAGGAGCAACAAAACCAGAGTGAAAAGGAACACGAAATGAGGTAAGAAGAAAACTGGGAGAGCACAGCAAATCAGAAGTCAGGTACGAAGGTGTTTCAAGAAGTGTAGTGATCAACTGTGTCAAAAGCTGCTGAGAGTTATGGATGGCATCATGAGAACTGAGAACTGCCCACGAGATATGGCATGATGGCAAGCCACCATGAACAGAGAAGTGAGTTAGGTTCCCTTCAATTCTGTGTACCTAAGATATTGAAAGCTAATAATTAGTTGATTGGCTGATAGATTAAAATACATAGGATTATCAGGGGCCCCAGTAATCTCTTTCCAAAACAGAAATTTGTCAGACTATGCTTATTTAAGAAAAAAAAATAATTTCTAATGCCTAGCAGTAAACAGCTATCTAGTCTAGTTTCACCCCGTTAAATACGTGCCTCTATAGCAGGAAAACAGCTCATGGTTTGCAATCAAAGGAACACCCCAATAAACCAAGACATACATGCCTGGCTCTGAGGACTTAGAATCTAACTGCCTTGGCTTCCTCATTCTTACAGACTACTCCATACGTGCATCCTCCTCTGCTTAACTGAGTCCATCTCCCCTGACGTCTCTGCCTGGCCCTGCAATCTAATGGTTGGTATGCTTACCTCCCAGCCAGTTCCTACTTTACCATTTTCCTCTCCCACACCCAGACTCAGGGATTCTACAGAGAGATGCTGCTCGGTCCAGTGCTTAGAACATCACTTCCTATACTTTGAACAGCAACCCAACAACTCACCAACACCATGCAGGTCTTAATGGCAGGCCCCAGAAAACAGGTCTTTTACTGACATTTGTTGATTAAAGTTAAAATAGCATCTTGTAATATAAAAGATATTTTTTAAGAGGACTGAAAAAAAAATGATCTCTATTACAGAAGATATTAAGGTAAAAGGACATGAGGTCACCTTAGCTGTTGAGTATCCAGAATACAAACACAAATAATAGGTTAAACTGTAAAACATCTAAAAGACTATGAATGTTGTTTCTTGTTTGTAAAGATAGGAGCATGACAAAGGCAATGGGAATGTTAAGTACCCTTGTGTTAAAACAGTGACCAAAATTAGTCATAACAAAAATCAAGTTCAACTAAGGATTCTTAAATGGATCTAAACAGATTCAGTACTATGGCTAACATTAGCGGAAAAAATTTTAAAGTGACACCTATTAAAGAACAGCCAGTGACAAAAACAGTTTTTCATCAAATAAACTAGTTTTTCTTTTTTCCTGTATCTAAACATAGACCCTCCTGAAAAAAATCCCTTCATTTAACAGACTTAACTGGAAATAGCCTAGAAGAATTAACCATCCATTTTTTCTCATAAATACGTTATGCTTTCCCTGAAAAGAGGACATTACTGAACCATGATCAATATTGGTTTCCTCTAAACACACACACACGCAGATGGGGGACAATCGGCGGGGGTGGGGATGGGGGCGGGGTGCTGATTTATACTATTCTGCACATACTCTTATGGCTACCACATAAGAAAAGCTGTAAAACAGTTGCCCTGATGCACTGCCATCTGTAGTCACTGAATGAGGTGAGGCTCTGTGACCCACCAAAATGAAAGTACCCATCTCTTTCTCATGGTGAGCTAACAGGCAACTCACATGATGAAAAGAAATGCAGCTGAGAATATAGTGTGAACTTCGATCCAAAAGTTCTTCACCAGAGTCCATTCATAGGCTGTTTTAGGAATCACCAAAGTTCCTAAAATTGTCAGCAAAAATCTGTGTGCATATATTTTGCTGCAGAAAACATTTACAGCTTTAGTGCAGGAGTTGGCAGACTTTTTCTGTAAAGGGCCAGATAATGAGTATTTTAAGTTTTGTGGGCCACATGGTCTGTGCTGCAACTATTTAACTCTACCACTGTAGCACAAAAGCAGGCACAGACAATAGTAAATAGTAAATGAACAGGCATAGCTGTTTCCAATAAAACTTTTATTTACAAAAACAGGGTGCAGGCTGGATTTGGCCCATGGCTGTAGTTTGCTGACCCCAGTTATATTCCATCCATACTCTTAGTCATTTTCTTCTTTAATCAAAGACTCAAGTTCAGTCTTTCTAGTTCCTGAGCAATTTTAAAATCCATTTGAACGTATTCAAGACATAACTTCAGTCTTCTTTGATCTACTTAACTCCAATGACCTCTTCTAACACTTTTCAACAGCCCCAACTATGGCTAACTCTGCCATTACCACAGATAGTTCCTTTTCTGAAACCATGAGTTTCCAATATTTATTGTTTTAACAAATGTTTTTCAGCTGATATGTGCTAGGCTCTAGATATTCCATTTGCTGGTCACATAACTTTCTATCTTCCGGTTCAACTTTTTTTTTTTTTTTTTTTTTTTTTCAATATCAACCACTCCTTAGGCATACACCTGAGAGTCCTCTTGCTTTACCTACAATGAACAATCTTTATTCTGGAATAACTCCCTCCTCCCCCATCATTGTATTCCATTCAAACATCCAGCCTCCCAAATAAGATTCAGGAGTATCATACAAATACACAGAATGACTGTCTCTGCAAATCTACATTCTATAGCCCTTAATGTCCCACATTTCTTCTAGGCATTTTTTTCTCACAACCCTCAATAGCTATTCGAAGTCTTTACTATTGTACTGAAGGCTTCATCACAACAACTCCCAACACAAAATTAATGACCCTGCCAGTAGTTTCCTACCTAAGACCCACAGCCTACAAACAACTGTGGGTATGAGCCCTCCACAACCCCTCCATTCCCAGTGTAAATATATTCCCTCCTCTCACTGAAAGCCAACTCCTCCCTGCTCTTATGCATGATCACAACCACTACCACCTTCTCATGTACTTGCATTATTACCTGGGATGTTTGGTTTTTGCAGGACTGTATTAGTTATGTATGCTATGTAAGAAATCACCAAACTAAACTAATAAATTGGAGGTGGTTTAAGCCCCTAACAGTTTTGGAGGTCAGAAGTCCATCGCAACGTAGCTGAATTCTTTGCTTAGGGTCTCACAGACTGAAATCAGGATGGTGATAGGGCTGCATTCCTCTCTGGAAGCTCTGGGCAAGAATCTGCTTCCAAGCTCATTAGGTTGCTGGCAAAATCCAAGTTCCTTGTAATTGCAGGACTAAGATGCCCATTTCCTTGCTGTCAGCTGGGGGCTGCTCCCAGTATCTAGAAGCTGTGTGCCTTCCTTGCCACATGAATTACTCCACCTTCAAAGCCAGCAAATGAGAATCCTTCTCATGTTGAATCTAAATTAGACAAAAGTCATGCCTGCAAATGTTTGCAAAATAATCCCCTCTTTATCTATAACTCCTTTGAAATGGCTAAGGAGTAATATCCTTAAGCTTCCTAGGGGTCGCCTGGTTTGGTTAAGAAAATCTGTGAGGCCCACATTAATTTCTTGAAAAAGCCTTTAGTATAACTAAGTAATCTGACCCTATGATCTTTCTGAGGTTTGAGCAAAAGGTTATATATACACCCTTGGTTCCTTCTCTGTACCAAACTTTCAGAAGCAATTTCTTCATTTTAACATTATTTACCATCTGGATAGGCTCAAAACAAACTAAATCATCTAGTCCTGGTACCTCTCTAATAAAACTTCTTTCCATTTAACTTTATTCTCTCATATATTACTATAAGCAGCAAGAAGAAAGCAGGCAGTACCTTCAACACTTTGCTCAGAAATCACCTTAGCTATATCTCCAACTTACTCATGTAGGTCTGCTTACATCTTCAAAGCCAGCAACAGAGACTCTCCCTCAGGTCAAATCCCTCCCACACCTCAAATTTCTTTTGTCAGGAATAGCCCAATCCCTTTAAGGGCCCACCGGATTAGACAGGATCCACTGAAGATAATCCTCCTTTCTCAGCTATGCCATTCAACATAATCTAACCATAGGAGTGTCGGGTCCTGCTCATAGTTCACAACCATACTCGAGAGGAGGAGCAGGAATCTTGGGGGCCATCTTAGAATTCTGTCTACAACCATGACTATGAGTGTAGCAATTCTGAAACTACTTTCTATGTGTGGTAGCAATGAACAAATGAATTACTATAGTGATGATATTAGAAGCCGAACTTCTCACTGTTGAAGAAGTGAAATACAAATATAGAATGGGGAAAGGCTGCGAAGTTAGATTAGAATTACTTCATAGATCAGTGTGAATTCATGATTATATATTTATATGTATATAATATATATTTTATATATTTATATATTTTTTATATTTTATATTATATATATATATATATATATATATATATTTATATTATATATATAGGGGTGGGTTTTTTTGGTTATTTGGTTTATCTCCCATCCCAGCTCTCTCTCCTGAAATAGTCTAGAAGCAATGGTGCCCCAGCATCAGTGAACATATGCAGTGCCAGGATCTAGATTTGTAAACACAATTCCCTATTAAAAGGAGCCATGGATCAATAGAGAAATGGGTAACATTAGAGCAGGAAAAGTACAAGACGAGCCAGGAACATTTTGTTGTGCCAGAATGTAACAAAGTACCCCAAAAGTGATGGGGATATGTCAAAAGGACAGAAACCAGTGTTAGGGAGTTTCTATTAGATAAAAAGGTCTGGAAATATTCAGAAATTGGAAAGAAACACAATGTGCTTCAAATCACTGCACTTTGGGGGAGTTTATATTTGTGGTTAAAACCATCAGTTAAAACTGCTTACAGAAACAAAAATATACCTAGAATTCACAGTTTAAAATGTTTTACTTCTTAGGAAACAGTATTTCCCATTAAAAGGATATGACTAAAATGTTTCATCTCCAAATAATAGCAGCAAATTTTTGGAGTGGCTGGAGATCAGAATAACTACATGTACTATTCAAATATAAATAAATATTTAAAAACATGTTTTTCCTGTAATTATTTATAAAGCTTCTAATTTCCATAATTAAAGGATATTCAAGGAGAAATTGCCCAATTAAAGATCCAAGCATTCTAGGGTCCCTGAACCTATCCTCTACCATGTTAGTCATGTAATTAAGAAAGAAATGTAACAGAATTGTTTTGATGTTGAAGAGAAAAGGGTTGAAGACAATCCAAGGGAAATGCACTTAACAATATCAACTCTAGATTAACTGACAAAAGGAAGTTTAATAAGTGAAACTCTAAGATAATCACAGGCATTCATTTATTATCATCTATGAAAACACCTTTTAATTTAACTTAATACTGATTTGTTATAGAGTTTTGATGTACAGGAATACTCAGTGAGGGCTAGAAATTTAATAGTCACACATTTGTGGGATCTAGGCCAAACAGCCCCATTTGAGTCTCAGGCAAAGTGTGTGTGTGAGACTTCAAAGTAAGAGAGGAAAACACTTTCTGATTGGAAGTAACGTACCAAAATTCTGGTTTAGAATAAATGAGTTTTAGATGACAATATAATTAAGATTTTAAAGTATGCTTTTGAATAGTTTAAAGGTTGATTCCTCCTTATCCTTGTCCTACTTTCTTAATGTTAAAAAAGAGACAACAGGGGCGCCTGGGTGGCTCAGTTGGTTAAGTGTCCGATTTTGGCTCAGGTCATGATCTCACAGTCGGTGAGTTCGAGCCTCACCTCGGGCTCTGTGCTGCTGAGTTCAGAGCCTGGAGCTTGCCTGGGATTCTGTGTCTCCCTCTCTCTCTCTCTGCCCCTACCCCATTCACGTTCTGTCTCTGTCTCTCAAAAAATGAATAAACATTAAAAAAAATTTTTTTTAAAAAGAGAGAGACAACAGGCGCAAAATGGAATCACTTATGTTAAACCAATGGCACCAAAAAGAAACTTAATACCTAACCTAAGTACTGTTTCAAACTCTCCCAGGAATGTAATCTTAACCAGAAAGTCTGGAATTTCCTGATCAACACCAGTGAGGTTATCCAACTAATAGACCCGTTTGTTCCCCCAAAAGGAAGGTATAACCTTGCTGGAAATAATCCTTTTTTTCCTATTTATAAGTTTCTTGTCCTACCCTCTGCCTTTGAAAACATTCCATTTTGTACATCTCATAACTTCTTTAGACTACTTGCTAGAAGAGATGCTGCCCAATTCACAAATCATTGAAGAAAAACAATGAGAGCGACAAATTTACTCAGCTGGATTTCTTTTGGATTTAACACTACTCGCCTGAACCTAAAAGAAGTAAGATCCCATTTTCCCCACGTACAATAATCAATAATCCCATGAACTCCAGACCAACGTTCTTCATGTTTAAAACACACACACACACACACACACACACACACACACACACACACACAGAGCAGGACCCGATTTACAAAGTATATCTTATGAAAAACTTGAACACATAAAACAGACAAAACTGGAACTCCTCTGGCTGAAGTGAGAACCCCCCTGCCCCTCACCCCCATCCCCAGGCCTCTCCTTGCACCTTACTGCAGCCCCTGCGGCACTCACAACATAACTCCAAGACGGCAGAACATGCAAAACGTGACTCCAAGCAATAACTGATGTAAAGGTTCTGCTATCATCAGAAAAAATGTTTTTCAGATGCATAAGGAAAATACAGAATACAGAAACCAAAATGTTCTCAGTGATTATATTTGGATAGTAGAATTATGAGTAATTTTTTCTTTTCCAAATTTTCTATTATTGACAGGAATTACTGTTAGAAACCCAATAAACTTTATTTTTCCAAGATGTAAATGTAACTATTCTTCCTGTAATGCACGGTGTTGTAGTATACAACAGAAAAAAGCATTTCTTTACCACTGTGACTATACTTAAAAATACACACACATATACACACAGTGATGTAAAGATTAGAGATACAAATTTAACAATATAATTAGAAAGGCCTGTTTATATTTAAAGTACATAATATTTTAATCACAACAGATCAGATATATTTAATTGTTTCCTTTAATGTCCTATTCACTGCAATTTCCAGTAAAGCCACAAGTTACTAATTACTCTTGGAATCAGAAAAGAGGTTAAAAAGTTAAGGAAAAAAAGTGTCCTATGAAATCTACTACTTTCAAACAATAATTCTTGCATTTCCAAAACCCATTACTCAAGCCAAAGACTGCAATTAAGATACCAGTAACATTTCCTAGACAAGTAAATAGTCAATTAATTACATCTGCTTCTAGGAAATGGAAAGAGTAAATATTAACCATGATTTTGAAATCAAAACAGAGATATTCAGCAAAGTGGGAGAAGTTATAGTACATGGTTACAATATATAGAGATTTTTGCACATTGGTAACTAAAATTTTTTCCCAGTTTTATTGAGAAATAATTGATATACATCACTGTATAAGTTTAAGGCATATAGCATGATAATATGATTTACATGTATTATGAAATGATTATCACAATAGGTTCAGCTAACATCCCTCATCTCATATAGATACAATATAAAAAAGAAAAAAGTAAAAAAAAAAAAAAAACTCTTGTGACGAGAACTCTTAGGATTTACTTCCATAACAACTTTCCTGTATATCATACAGTATTATAGTCATAATGTTGTAATTATACCCCTAGTATTTATGTACCTTATAACTAGGAATTTGTACCTTTTGACTACCCTCCTCCAATTCCCTCATCCCCCACCTTCAGCCTCTGGTAACCACATGTCTGATGTCCTTTTCTGTGAGTCTGCGGTTTTTGGTCGGGCAGGGAATTGTTTGTTTGTTAGGTTCCACATATAAGTGAGATCATATAGTATTTGTCTTTCTCTGCCTGGCTTATTTCATTTAGCATAATGCCTTGAAGTTCCATCCATGTTGTTGCAAATGGTAGCATTTCCTCATCTTTTATGGCTGAATAATATTCCACCCCATATGTGTGTGTGTGTGTGTGTGTGTGTGTGTGTGTGTGTTACCACAACTTCTTTATCCGTTTATCCATCCATGGACACTTAGGTTGTTTCCATGTATTGGTTGCTGCAAACGATGCTGCTAATCATGGAGGTGCAGATATCTTTTAAAATTCATCTTTTCATTTCCTTTGGATATATTCCCAGAAGAGGAATTGCTGGATCATATGGTAGTTCTATTTTTAACTTTTTTTGAGGATCTTCCATACTGTTTTCCACAGTGGCTACTCCAATTTACAATCTCACCAATACTGCACAAGGGTTCTCTTCTCTCTACATCCATACCAGCATTTGTTATCTCCTGTCTTTTTGATAATGGCCATTCTAACAGGCACGAGGTGATATTTCACTGTGGTTTTAATTTGCATTTCCCTAATGACAAGTCATGTTGAGCATCTTTTCGTGTACTTGTTGGTCTTTAGTACATCTTCTTCAGAAAATGTCTATCCAGGTCCTTTGATCATTTTTTAATTGGGTTCATTTTCTTTTGCTTTTGCTGTTGAGCTGTATGACTCTTCACATATTTTGGACATTAACCCTTATCAGATATATAGTTTGCAATTAGACATAGAAGGAACCAATCGCAACATAATAAAGGCCATACATGACGAGCTGACAGCTAACACCATACTCAATGGTGAAAGATTAAAAGCTCTTCATCTAAGATCAGGAACAAGAGACAAGGGTGTCCACTCTCATCACTCTTATTTAAGACAGTATTGGAAGTCATAACTAGAGAAATCAGGTAAGAAAAGAAAATATATCAAAATTGGAAAGTAAGAGGTAAAATGGTCTCTATTTCTATTGCTAAATACAGAAAATCGTAAAGACTCAACAAAAAAAATTCTTAGATCTAATCAATGAATTCAGTAAAGTTGCAGGACACACAATTAACATTTAAAAAATCAACAGTGCGGGGCGCCGAGGTGGCTCAGTCAGTTAAGCGTCTGACTTCGGCTCAGGTCATAATCTCACAGTTTGTGAGTTCCAGCCCCGCATCAGGCTCTGTGCTGACAGCTCAGAGCCTGGAACCTGCTTTGGATTCTGTGTCTCCCTCTCTCTCTGCTCTTCCCCCACTCATACTCTGTCTCTCTCTCCCTCAAAAATAAATAAAACATTAGAAAAAAAACAACAGTGCTTCCATACACTAACAAAGAACTTCCTGAAAAAGAAATAAAGAAATCAATCCCATTTACAATAGCACTAAAAACAATTAAACACTTACGAATAAACTTAACCAAGGAGGTAAAAGGTAACTCTGATAACTTAATATTTTAATTTTAATTTTTTTGTGTTTCTACATAGATTTGTTATCCATCCTTGTCCTACTTTCTTAATCATCTTATTATATGCACTATAAGTCTGAGACTGCAGAAACAGCTAGCAAGAGAACTAAACAGATTCCTTTCTTCTTGAAATTTTGTCAGCTAAAACTTAAATCCACAAAGTCTTAGTCTTTTTATAATGTAAGAAATCCCTGAATGGCTGAAACAATTAAGAAGAGCTTAGAGACTGGCAAAAACTTTTCTTCCTCATACTCTTTAAGAACTATTGTCTATGGTAAATACAAGCTAAAAAGAGAATAAATAGGAGTTTTTTAAGGTTTCATTTCCACAAACCAGTTTTTTAAAGTTCTGGATTCCCAAAAGTTTCAAATAAAGCAGATAAAAGCAGAACTAACTGAGTTTAAGATATGGACAGGGACCTATATCCCTATCTGCTTTCTTTCCTTACCACCCTCACTCTCACAACATCATCTTTGGTGGAATCCTAGGGACACTGACTTTAAGGAGAGACAAATGAGAAATTCTAGTGGAATACATGAAAAAAAAGAAACTACTGAAGCCACCATTGCAATATAATTGTATGCTTAAATTATATTTGAATTGTTTGAATCATCTAACATATACTGGGTACTTAATACAATTAGTCAAGGGGCATCTGGGTGGGTCAGTCCGTTAAGCTGAAACCGACTCTTGGCTTCAGCTCAAGTCCTAATCTCTCGATCTCGTGTGTTCGAGCCCCATGTCAGGCTCTGGGCTGGCAGCTCGAAGTCTGCTTGGGATTCTCTGTCTCCCTCTCTCTCTGCCCCTCCCCTACTTGTACTGTCTCTCTCTTTCAAAATTAAAATAAACTTAAAAAAAAAAAACTAACTAAAACTATGCATGAGGCTGGGATCCTCATTAGGGTTGAGAGGCACTTCACTGGGGTTCAATAGAAGGCAATTTGAAACACAGTATATTTATTTATTCCAATAGGTCAACCAGGGCATGTAAAGTAGATTACAGTCAAATCTCCTTATTTGTAGTAGTTACGGTCTATAAAGTTCTGTAAACACTGAATTATCAAATACAGGGTTGGGTTCCTGTAAGCCTCTGGTCACATTTTCATCAAGCAATCAATACATAACTTTGTTTATGTTTTTGTTTAAGGACAACCATATAATAATATATATTTCTGATTCATAAACATTGAACTCATAGCCAACAGCACTGTAAGTCGTGCCTGAATGAAGCTTATCTAACATATGTATTCTCTCTAGGGCACATCATGGACTTCTTACACTTAGGAACACCAGACAATGCTACAGCACTTCAGCACTACACTTGGGGGCCATTGTAAACAGCAAAATCACCAACAAAAATTGCCCAAATAAGAAAAACGCAACACTACATAGATCACAGAAAGGATACTTGATTACAACGTGAGCTGAAACAAGAAAAAAGAGCATCAGCTTTTTCAAATTCTTTTTTGCCACTCTGTACATATGCACGTCTGCAAATGACCATAAAAGCACTGTGTACTGATTTCGGGGTTACAAAAAATTTTTAGCAAATAGGTGAGCTTGCAAATACAGGAACAACAAACAATCAGGACCCACTGTATTTTCTTAAGACAATCAAATCTCATATAAGATTTTGATTTAGTTACAAACCATGATTAGTGTTTTAGAAGAAGGTACTAAGACAGATAGGGAAAGAAAGAGTAAAAATCAAAATTAAAATTGAGGCTCAAACTTCTGCATCAATTATATCCACTGACACTGTAATGTATCTGTGATAACTTGCATTATTGTTCCCAATCCATCACCCCTCCTGCATCCTCCAGCTTTGGCATGTGATACTGCAGCTCCTCTCACTAAAGACCTGAGCATATTTCTCCACTGTACCGATGTTACCCACAGTCATGTGATTTGCTCTGGCCAATGGAACGCCTGTGGACATATGAGCAAAGACTTCAAATGTGCTTCCAGATTTGGGGTTTCCCTCTTGTGTTTCTGCCATCACCATGAGAAAAACATGCCCTCAGGAAGTTTGCGAGTACAAGCGGGAACAGAAACACATGGAACAGACCTAGCACTAACTGGAGCTTGGAGCCAAGCCCAGCCATCCCAAAGATATGTCAGCAATTATAAATAAGCCATTAAGTTTGATAGGACTTATGCTGCTATAGTTAATTGGTATTTACTGTAATTTTAAGATATTATCTCACTAAAAATCTTTATTTAAAAGGTTGATGAGACTCTTTCATTCTTGTCCTAAGCCCTAGTACATAGTAAGTTTGTGCTATGTTGTTTATAAAGATGGCTACATCCATATCTCCCCGCCCACATGATCTTTTATGTGATCTTGTCATTCAACCACCAAATGGTAGAATCTATCTCCCCTCTCCTCAAATTTGCACTGGCACTATGATGGTACATAAGATTTGAAGCCAGACCTTATAAAATCCAAAGTTTCCATATCCATCCTTCATGGAACCCAGTCATCAAGCAAGAAGTCAAACCCCACTAAGTCCACCACACTGTGAAAAAAGCCCAAACTAGACATGTGGAAAGAGAAAGTGGGAGAGACAGAGAGAGAGAGGGGGCACGCACGCATGCACATGCACATAGTCGGGAAGTGGGGAGTGCTGGGAGCAGGATAGATACCATGGGGTAGAGCACCAACCATAAACCATGTGAATGATGCATTTTGAACCTTAAAACCATCCTAGTGCCCCAGCTGACACTATATGAAGCATAAGAACTTCCTGATCAATCCACAGAATTGTGAGAAACAATACAGTGTTTAAAACAAGACACTAATTTTTAGGATGAATTATAGCAACTCAAACAAGTTGTTAACAAATGTGTGCCAAATTAATTAAATTCACTAAAATATTGTTTAATGCTTACCTTGGTGTTCGCCATGTCCACAATATACTGGTCTCCCTTTATACATTCCATTACTTCAAAACCATCTCTGTCAATCACTTTAGCCTGAGAGCTTCCAGATACAACAAGAATCATGTCTCCCGTGTTACTATACTGCAATGACTTGATCTGATGGCTTTGTAAAAGAAAAAAGAAAACAGGTGTGTAAGACACTGGGCATAATATTTATACTTCCACTACATTAGGCACTGCCAGAAGAAAGTTGCACAACTGCACAAATTGATAATTCTTCAAAAGCAAGATCATCAACTTCGAATGGGTCCTCAACACCAGTGGCTATCCTGTTAGCGCTCTCCTCCCACTCACCACAGCAATCTGTTAAAATCTCTACTCACCAACCAACTCTCCCCTCTTTCAGCTGTTGATTTGTCTGGCTCTTTGCCAAAAGAAACAAACAACTGCCTCAACTTCCTCCCACTAGTGTTATAAACTTACTTATCTGCATCTGAACACCTCTCTTCCTCCGCCTCTTTGATTACAATGGTGGATGTAAACCTCTTCCTGCCCAAGGCAAATCTAATACCTGTATTCTGCATCCCATCCCTTCCAGTGTCCTCAGGAACAGCTACTGATTGTCGCCCCTCTTTCCCCTTCACAGCTAAGGCGTTAGAACAAGGTTCCATCTCCTTTATTCCTCTGGCACTATGGCATCCCTTCCATTCTCACCGCTCTACTCATTCCTCTAGCTTCAGACTATGTTACCATTCCAAAGTAGCCCACGTTCAATGCCAATGTGCAGTAAAATGGCCCAGCTCTCTGCTTCAGTCTGGGATATGTCGGAAGAATTATACCAGCTTCAGTTTCCCTGTGGGATCAGCTGTGGCTGCTTCTGCCACTCCATGACGCCACAATTCCTGCACCTTCCTAAGCGTGCTTCCCTTGCACCTTCTCTCACAAGGGCTGATCCCACCACGAGCACTCCTCAACCAACCTTCTGCATGCAAATCCCGAAGTTTCAAGGTATGTTTCTGGGGAACCTGACCTGAGAAAGTTGCCACCAGAAACGGCCCTATGAAGTCAATTCCAAAATGAGATCCTGGAGAGGTATTCATCACTGACTGGCTAGCAGTGAGGACCCTGTCGCAGGTGGCACAGAGTCCCCGCCGTGCTGCAACAGTGTAACTGCAACTGCCACAAATTCACAGTGAAGGGAGAGACACTGGCTGGTGGGCTACTTCAGGCATCTGAGAGGTACGGGAAAAGGAATAACTGCACAAAAACAACTGCAGAACTGGATCCCTATTGGGGCGGCTGGGTGGCTCGGTCGGTTAAGCGTCCGACTTCGGCTCAGGTCATGATCTCGCGGCCGTGAGTTCGAGCCCCGCGTCGGGCTCTGTGCTGACAGCTCAGAGCCTGGAGCCTGTTTCAGATTCTGTGTCTCCCTCTCTCTCTGCCCCTCCCCTGTTCATGCTCTGTCTCTCTCTGTCTCAAAAATAAATAAACGTTAAAAAAATTTTTTTTTAAAAAAAACTGGATTCCTATTACCTGGGTAGTCAGTACAATGAACAAAGACAATGAAAGGCTGAGACTGACTAAATCACCAATTAAAAACTATAGTGTGAAAGCCAAAGGGCCTCTCTGGCAGCCTATAAAGACAGGGTTATTGTCCCTGTCAGGTAAGTGAACGATTTGGTAAAGCGTCTTTTTCTACCACTATTAGGAAAAGGGATCCAAAGCAGTTGACGTTCACAGGTGACCAACAACAGCACACGTGTGCATGCTCGAGCCAGGGCTACATTACTTTTCTGGCCCTTTGTCTTAACATACTCAGAAGGGACCTGTACCATCTGGACAATGTGAAGAAATTCATGTTGGTCCACGATCTAGATGACATCATGCTAACTGAATCCGGTGAGCAAAAAATCAAGTACACTGGTGAGAAACCAGAAGTAGGGTTTGTCTCCAGAAGATGACAAACCCTAGGAAAGATCAAGAGATGGAGATAAGGAGATGTGGGGAAGATGCATGTAGACACGCCCACAAAAGTGGACACCAAATACGAAGCTCTTTGTATCACATGTTAATCCCAAAGGACATCAACTTCGAAAGAGGCAATAAACAATGCAAAATGAGTTGGCCAGTTCAGTTGACATTAGGTAGCTTTTGTCATCATCCACGCCACTGTTAATGCAATAGGCAGTGGAAGAAGGGATAGAAGTTAGGCATGGGACCAATGGTAACTCTCCAAAACAGACCTATTATTGCCAAAGGTCCAACCTCTCAGTAACTGAAGTCTATGATGAGCCCCACTCCCAAAATCAGTACTAAGCTAACGGAAAGTATGGAATATGAAAAACTGTGTAATAAGTATATGGGAAAAATCAGAGTGGGGAGGACTGAAAATGTGTACCAAGGGGACGGGAATAAATATTTTAAGTAGAGTGGTCAGGAAGTAAGTGACCGAGTGGGCTACGAAGTGAGGGAGTAGGCTGTGACAATATTTTGAGGAAGAGTGTTCTAAGAAGAAGCAACTTCTATCAGAAATGACCTGCAGCAAGAGTGTCCTGACATTTGCCCAATGTAACCTGGAGCAGACTGAGCAAAACAAACAGGAGTTGGAGAGGTCAGAATGCAGCAGGTGGGGATGTGCAGATCACAGAGGGCCACATAAGTCCCTGAAAGGGCCTTGGCTTTTGTTCTCTCTGAGAGAAATCAGAAGAAACCCACCAGAGTGCTTTGAGTGGAGCAAGGACACAATCTGACCTACACTATACAGAACCATTTTTTTGTGCCTGGACCATTTTGCACTCTGAAGTCTGTGGGCTCCTTCTTCCTATGTTTTTTAAACATCTTTAAAAAACTACATTAAGGGGGCGCCTGGGTGGCTCAGTCGGTTAAGCGTCCGACTTCAGCTCAGGTCACGATCTCATGGTCCGTGAGTTCGAGCCCCGCATCGGGCTCTGGGCTGATGGCTCAGAGCCTGGAGCCTGCTTCCGATTCTGTGTCTCCCTCTCTCTCTGCCCCTCCCCCGTTCATGCTCTGTCTCTCTCTGTCTCAAAAATAAATAAACGTTAAAAAAAAAAATTTAAAAAACTACATTAGGCATATAGTGGAAACCAGCTATAAAGGAATAAATATTAAAATATTTTTTTAATTTGTGACATAATATGTGAGTCTCCATACTTACGTATCAAGACACTATGCCTAGAGGCAGATCTACTGTAATTTCAAAGTAATGATGAGCATAAATAATACATATTTCAATGTACCTGTAGTAATGATAATATAGTAAGAAAGCACTGAAATTTGTAGGTACACTTGTGGCTTTGTTGCCTACTTTCATAATTAAAGGAAATGATAAAAATCAGTTAGTGGTTAATGAAAAGAAACAATTTTTTACCCAAGTTCACAGAAATTGGGAATACCAGATATTGAACTTATGAATTTAAAACAACTATAATTAAGAAATTAAATGACAAGATAGATAATATATACACAGATTTGAAAATCACAAAAAAAGAAATACACAGACATTTTAGAATGAAAACTACAATAACCGAAATTTAGAACTAATGGGTGGATTTAACAGGTGAGAATTATTGGCTAAACGATTATTTTTAGACTGAAGCATGGTGAGAAAAAATGGAAAATGCAAGAGAAAACATAAGGGAAACATGAGATATGGTGGAAAAGCCTCACATTAGACTTGTAGAATGGAAAGAGAGAGAAGCAACATGTGAAGAGGTGACCGTCAAAATTTTGGAAAAATAAGACACTAACCCAGAGATTCAGTAAGTACTATAAACCCCAATAGGGTAGCAAAAAAAACCACACCCAGGCACACCACAGCAAAAGTGTTGAACGTCAAAGACAAAAGTAAAACCTTAAAAACACTTTTTTTTCCAAACATGTTTTCATCAGGAAACTCAAAGTAAAACCACAGATACCACTATATACGCACCAAATGACTAAAATTTAAAAGGCTAACAATACCAAGTGTATCATTGGGACTATGAAATGAAAAAAATCTACCTTCAGAGACAAAGGAAGATGTCACATCAACAACTGCAATGTATGAGACTGTCACCATTCTGCATAAGACCAACACTTCCCAACAGAACTTTCTGCAATGGTAGAAATGCTCTACATCTGTGTTGTCCATTGTCATAACCACTAGCCACATGTTTCTGTCAAGCACTAGAAATATGGCTAGTGCAACTAAGGAACTTAATTTTTAATTTTATTTAATTTAAATTTAAATAGCTACATATGAACAGTGCAGCTGTTAAAATATGAAATAAATATAAAACAGTCTGAACTTAAGAAAAACAGAAGATTCTTATTGGCTCATAAAACAGATGAAAAATGAAATACAAAGTAAAATGGCCTTTAAAAAAAAGAAAACCTGGGGGGCACCTGTGGGGCCCAGTTGGTTAAGCATCCAACTTCGGCTCAGGTCATGATCTTGCAGTTCGTGGGTTTGAGCTCTACATCCTGCTCTGTGCTGACAGCTCAGAGCCTGGGGCCTGCTTCAGAGTCTGTCTTCCTCTCTCTCTATCCCTCCCCTACTCACACTCTTTCTCTCTCAAAAATAAGTAAAAATTTTAAAGAAAGAAAGAAAGAAATTCTGGGGTGCTTGGTAGTTCAGTCAGTTGGCATCCAACTCTTGATTTCAGCTCAGGTCAGGGTCTCAGTTCATGGGTTCAAGTCTCATGTCAGGCTCTGCACTGGTGATGCAGAGCATGCTTGGGATTCTCTGTCTCCCTCTTTCTCTCTCCCTCCCCTGCTTGTGCTCTATCTCTCTCTCTCCCTCTCAAAATAAATAAACACACACACACGCACACGCGCACACACAAACCCTAGCGAAATCTATTAAAGTCTATTTGGATGATGATAGTACGAGTACTAAAAAAGTCAGTGTAACTGATTTCCAGTTGCAAATTTAGAAATGACTAATAAGTAAATTCGTCAGGTAAAAATTTCTTATTCCCCATGCTAAAAAACCATCTACAACATTCTTCAGAGATGGATCACATCAGAGCAATCTTAAAGGAATGCTATCACAGGTTATCATTCTCTCAAAAAAGAAATCACCAAATAAATATGAATGGCCAACAAATAATTAAACACTTTAAATAGATATTAATACACAAACCCACAAAGAATTCTGCTGGAGAACCAACTTAGTAAAGTCCCAAATATAAAATTTCTCTATCAAAAATAAAATTGAACATGGTTTTTTTTAAGCTGTCCTCATAACTTCTTTTATGAATATAACTCTCTTGGCAAAAAAAAAAAAAAAAAAAAAAAAAAAGCCAAATTCTTTGATTTATTCTAACAGGCCAATCTCAAAATAAAATAAATCTCAACGATAAGACAATTTTAACAAAAATTTAGGCAATTTAGTCTTATTTAGATTTACTTTTAAGTCTAATTTCAAGACTGAGAAATAAATGGATATTTCAGGAAAAAAAACTATTAACTTTTGATAATTTTGTCTTTTAGAAACAGAATATAGACACACAAAAAAATCAAAATTTAAATGTGTCTGGCTAATCTTCAAAAGAATTATTCTTCCTGGGGTGCCTGGCTGGCTCAGTCAGAAAAGCATGCAACTCGATCTCAGGGTAATGAGTTCGAGCCCCACATTGGGTATAGAGGTGACTTAAATAAATCTTAAAAAAAAAAAAAAGGAATTATTCTTCCTGGCTAGTTACTAAATCCAAATCAGATATTTACCAATGAAACTGCTCTTTTGTACAGCTACCACTAACTAGCAACTGGTGCTCAAAAATTATACTGACCATTTCTCCTAAAATGCTGAAATTCTAGCTGATAGTTTTTTAAATATTTATTCTTAAAAGAGCCATTCTTAATACACCGATTCAAAGTTAATTCCAATGCAAAGATAATTCAAACAAAGGTCCGAGTGTGCTCTGAGGTTAGACTGTGTGACAGTGTGAGAAATTTCACAGTGTGAATTAAGGTAGAGGAGAAACTGAAGCTCCCACACCAGATGCTCATGAGAAAGAAACTTAGAAAAGCAAATATGGGGGCGCCTGGGTGGCTCAGTCGGTTAAGCGTCCGACTTCAGCTCAGGTCATGATCTCGTGGTCCGTGAGTTCGAGCCCCGCGTCGGGCTCTGTGCTGACCGCTCAGAGCCTGGAGCCTGTTTCGGATTCTGTGTCTCCCTCTCTCTCTGACCCTCACCCGTTCATGCTCTGTCTCTCTCTGTCTCAAAAATAAATAAACGTTAAAAAAAAAAAACTAAAAAAAAAAAAAAAGAAAAGCAAATATGGTGCTATTGCCCAAGTACTTCCTTCCTAAAAAGAAAAGCCTCTCTGGCCTATCACATGCTTCTGAAAATGCTGGGAAGGAATGAAATCCTTAGGAAAATTCTGAGCAGGGTCCCAAATTTAAATGTTTACTCCAGAAGGAGGCACCAATAATAATACGATATCAAACTATATATTTCATCACCAGATGTGCCAGTTGTCCACTTATTGCCTCTTAGCTCCAAATTCATCCTTCAGTGCCTGCTCTGCAAAAATAAATGTGGGCCCTCTATTTTTCCTCTGCCCATCGGCTTGAGGTTTTGACGTAGAGGGTACTACAGAGACGTCACAGGTGGAAGAGGCTTTCCTTGCTGGGTCTAGTGTGCTGCTCCTGGTGGGCTCCAGCACCTCAGGTGGCTTCCCTAGCATCTGGCTCCCGCAGCTTGTGCAGCTGGTCTCCACCAGGCTGCTGAAGTACCTGGTGGTCAGCAACACCCAGCCCCTTCCCTCCTGCACACCCCCCCCCCAACCCCAGCTATAGCAGTGAGTCCAGTTAGGTTTTGAAAAGTTCTTCTGTCACAACTTCTTTTTCTTTTTTTTTTTAAAGGAAGTTTTCTTTTTTTTTTTTTTTAATGTTTATTTATTTGAGAGACAGAACATGAGCAGGGGAGGGGCAGAGAGAGAGGGAGACACAGAATCCAAAGCAGGCTCCAAGCTCTGAGCTGTCGGCACAGAGCCCGACGCGGGTCTCAAACTCATGAACTGGGAGATCATGACCTGAGTGAAGTCAGTCACCTAACCGAGTAATTGGTTAGAAACTGAGAAGCTGTTTAGTCCAGTTTGTTCATATATACATTTGTATTTGTATATAAATTTGTATGTATACAAATGCATATATAAACAAACTGAGCTAAACAGCCAATGTATACAATTATATATGTGTGTAATATATATAACATATATGTATTTATACACATATATATTTACACACATATGTGTATAAACAAACAGATCAGACTTTTCATAATTAGATAGTTCAGACTGCTAAAACAAAGTAGTTCATAGGGTATATCCTTGTTAACAGTACTCTCACTTTGGAGAAGTTGATTTTCTCCACTAACCATGAAAGATCGAGTACTACGTGAGATCACTTTGTTTTCTCTGGTGAATCATTTTTATTTCTCTTTACAAGTAACAATCTAAAAACCAGAGAAAAATTTAAGACGATAAGGTAGTAAAAATAGTGGCTCTATTTCTCTGGCTATGTGCTCTATGAAATTGCTCTATTTATATTTGGAGGGAAATAGACAATCTCAACGATCCCACACTAACATTCACCTCATTTTAGCTGTAGAGGCAAACTTAATGTTTTCCCTCTGTGTCACTGTTCCATGTGCTCTCTTTGTCAACATTAAAATGAAAAGTTAAGCATCAAGCTCACCATTCCTGTCCCACTTCGCTCTTAATTCTGCCAGCCACAGAGTTAAAAGGACAGGATTAAGAGTCATTAGACACAGTACTAAGGAGAATTAAAGGGCTTCTTCAAGGGGTATAACATCTGCTCCTCAAATTCCTGCCTAAACAACTAAGATTCCGATCAAAGAGAAAAGAGGGAAAGCCAATCTGACAGTAAACTGGAGTCATGAGGAAGTGAATGTTCTCTCAGGGAGTAACTCTGACACCAGAGGAAGGCTTAGTGACATTGCACAATTCTTTCTGTGAAGTTATTCATGGGGCAAGTGGGAGTATAAGAGTGTAAGTGGAGGGGAATGGGAAGGTGAAGATTGAGGATCCTTTTAAGTAGTTTTTGCTCGGCTAGCAAAACAAGCTGGGACATGCAAGACAGATAAACACAGCTGTCTGGGGCTGTCACTTGGGGCTCAGGAGCCAACGTGTCCTGATGTAGTGAAAAGTGCACCGGAATGTGAGTCAGGAGGCCAGGGATCCAAGTCCTCATTCTGCTGCTAAGTAGCTATGTGATGATGAACAAGCCCTCCAGCCTCACTAGGCTCAGTCTCCCCATCTTTTGGAAAACTAATTGATGCAACTAGTTGGCAAACCATGCAGAGGTGCTCCTGAGACAGAGTTCATGTACTCAGTTTGCTGAGTCCTGGTTTCTTCCACTGAAAAAAAAACAGGAGAGGGGTACCTGGGTGGCTCAGCCCATTGAGCGTCTGACTTCACCTCAGGTCATGATCTCACAGTTCCTGAGTTCGAGCCCCATGTGGGGCTCCCTACTGTCAGCACAAGCCTGCTTCAGATTCTCTGTCCCCCTCTCTCTGCCCCTCCCCTGCTCACATGTGCTCTCTCTCTCTCTCTCTCTCTCAAAAATAAACGTTTTTTAAAATTATTTAAAAAAAATAAACAGGAGAAATAAGGCAGGATTAGGGTGAGGATTAAAAATACTATACTTAAAGACACCCTGACACAGTATATGAAATGAATAGTTGCCATTATTATTATTTCTTAATTTCAAAGGTCTCTTTAAGATTATCTGACAGGTATAAAATCTTGGTAGCCAACTATAATGAATACATTCCAATTGAATACATTGAGTATTTCAAATTCATTACAAGTCAAGCTACTGTTAGTTTATCACAGGTTTTAATTATCTACTAACCAAAATACTCATGAGAAATGTTCTTACATCTTTTCTGATTTCTACACCCACTCAAAAACCCAAATCTTAGGTCAAATGTGACTACTATATTCTTGGAAACGAAATTCAATAATAATTACAGAAAATACAGTTTCAGATTTGCATGCCATCTTCCAGGTATCAATATATATTATCTAGTGCTGGGAACAGGGCAAGAAAGCAAGAGACCAAAAGCAGAACCATCAAAATTTTCCATATGAGAATATCAGAAAATACTAATTTATTCCATGCCAAAATAAATCTTCAGCTACTTCAATATTTTAGCTTTAAATTTAAGAATAGATTTCCAGAGAGGGGGGAAATGTGTGATGGGCATTGAGGAGGGCACTTGTTGGGATGAGTGAGCACTGGGTATTGTGTGTAAGCAGTGAATCACGGGAATCTACCCCCAAAACCAAGAGCACACTGTATACACTGTATGTTAGCCAAGTTGACAATAAATTATATTTTAAAAAAAAGAATATATTTCCAATGCAAAATTAATTAAGAATATATCACTAACCAGCTTAAACATACCAAAGGTTAGAAAGGTAGTAGTAATATTATAAAATACTTTATCTGTCAAACAAAAGTAAAGCCAGAAAAAATTCTATCCAGGACTATATATATATGGAGATATATATATATATATATATATATATATGGAGATATATATATATATGGAAAGAGAGACAGATAGACAAGAAGTTTGACTAAAGGTAATCTACTATATAACTACTACAAAGTTAATATACTATATATATATATTTATTTATACATATATATACAGTTTTACTAAAGTTAATCTATAACCCTTCCCTTCCATTAAAACACATATTCTTATTTAGAAATGTGATAAAATTACTCTATCAGTCAATCAAGTATAGATTAATAGCTTCATGACTTTATTAGATTTCACAGTCAAATTCCATGTTAGGATAGTCAATCCAAAACAAACCAACAAACAAAAATCCAAAGGCAATGAACCAAAATATATAAACAATATGTTTTCATGTCTTGTGAAGATCAGAGAAACATGATCAAAAACAGTCAACCAAGGGGTGCCCTGGGTGGCTCAGTCGGTTGGGCGTCTGACTTCAGCTTGTGTCATGATCTCATAGTCCGTAAATTCAAGCCCCGCGTCAGGCTCTGTGCTGACAGCTGGGAGCCAGGAGCCTGCTTCAGATCTGTGTCTCCCTCTCCCTCTGCCCCTCCCCTGCTCACGCTCTGTCTCTCTCTGTCTCAAAAATTAAAAAAAAAAAAAAAAAAATTTAAAAAAAAAACTAAAAAAAAAAAAAATAGCCAACCGATGAGAATGACTAGCAAAAGCTCAGTCTTTGTTCTGGTTATTCCCAATAGTTTCCTTTATGACAATGTTGACGCTAAAAATAACTCAAGTCTTAATTTGAGTAGCAGAACAACCTCAAGATTTCACACTGAATAAAAAGGTGTTAAGGGAGCACATATGAGAGGGCCCAATATTAGAGAGCCTCTCTGGAAAAGCAACGTTTGGGTGGAGACCTAAGCGTAAGGAGCTACATGTTTGTGAGGGCGGAGCAGGTAACAGTAGGAAAGAGCATTCTAAGCAGAAAACAAAGTACATACAGTGTCAAAATCTCTCAGCCATTCTGCTAGGGCATAATAGGGAAAGGGAAGAAATAGGCAGTGGCCAGAACACAAGGACCATTATAAACCATGGCAAGACATTTGGGTTTTAGTCAAAATGCATCAGGAAGGTGTGACAGGGATTCAGCAGGAATAGTGGGGGAAAGAGTAAAGAGACCGATGCAGACTTCGAAGGGAGGTGTAAGCTTTAGGCGAACCCTCAGGGAAGGACTGTAAAAGAAAACTGTAGAGGCAGGAAGAGTAAGGAGCATGGTACCTAGGGAATGGTGGATAGGTAAAGGGCTTTTTTCTCCAAATCCTGCATCAGAATTCACACTTTTCATCTGATATTACCGAATTACTCTGTGGGGGAACAAGTTTAGTAAATGATATCCTATCTTTGCCTTCTCCCCACATTGGACAATATGGATTTTTCCTCCTTTGCCAGTCTTCGAGGTGACAAGTAGTACCTTACTAGCAGTTTAATTTTCCCTTCTTTTATCATTAGTGAAGTTGAGTATCCATTTTCATGTTCATTGGCCAGTTATATTTCTTCTGCTATTATCTGTTAATTCATTTCCTTTGACCTCATTCTATATGTCCCATTGAGTTTCCTTTTTATTTTTTTATATCAAAAACAGACTACCTTTAAAGCAATCTTGAGAAAGAAGAACAAGATGGAAGTATCATAATCCCAGATTTCAAGATTTCAAAGCTGTAGTAATCAAAACAGTATGGTACTGGCACAAAAAAGAGATCAATCAAACAGCAAAGACAGCACAAAAATAAACCCAGGATCATATGGTCAATTAATCTTCGACCGAGGAGGCAAGAATATACAATGGGTGAAAAGTCTTTTCAATAAATGGTGTTGTGAAAACTGGACAGCCATAGCCAAAAGCATGAAACTGGACCACTTTCTTAGACTATACACAAAATTAACTCAAAATAGATTAAAGACCTAATGTGAAACATGAAACCATAAAACTTCTAGAAAAAAATTTAGGGAGCAATCTATTGGATATCTGCCTTAGCAACATATTTATAAGTATGTCTCTTCAGGCAAGAAAAAACAAAAGGAGGGGTGCCTGGGTGGCTAAGTCAGTTAAGTGTCCAACTCTTGATTTTAGCTCAGGTCACAATCTCACAGTTCATGGGACTGAGCCCCACATCAGGCTCCATGCTGACAGAATGGACCCTAGTTGGGATTCTCTCTCCCTCTCTTTTGGCCCCTCCCCCTCTTGCACACACTCTCACTCCCTCAAAATAAATAAGTGAGCTTTAAAAAAAGAAAAAAGAAAAACAAAAGGAAAATTAAACTATTGGGGCTATGCCAAAATAAAAAGCTTTTGTATAGCAAAAAAAACAGCCAACAAAACAAAGAGGCAACCTACTGAATGAGAGAAGAGATTTACAAATGACATATCCAATGAGGGGTTAATATCCAAAATACGTAAAGAATTTATATAACTCAACACCATAAAAACAAACAATCCGATTAAGGATTTTTCCAAAGAAGACATACAGATGGCCAAGAGACACAAGAAATGATGCTCAACATCACTTATCATCAGGGAAATGCAAATCAAGACCACAATGAGCTATCACCTCACCCCTGTCAGAATGGGCTAACATCAAAAAACACAAGAAAATAACAAGTTTTAGAGAGGCTGTAGAGAAAAGGGAACCTTCATGCTTTGTTGGTGGAAACATAAATTGTGGCAACCACTGTGGAAAACCAGTATGGAGGTTCCTCAGTAAACTAAAAATTGAAATACTATAGAATACAGTAATTTAAATACTGGGTATTTACCCAAAGAAAATGAAAACACTACTTAAAGCAAAACAGAAAACACAAACAAAATTCAAGAAGATATCTACAACGCTTTGTTCACAGCATTATTTACAACAGCCAAGATATAGAAGCAACCCAACTATCCAACAATAGATGAATGGATTAAGAAGATGTGGTGTCTGTCTGTCTGTCTGTATGTATGTATGTTTGTATATGTATGTGTATGTGTGTATGTGTATGTATGTATTTGTGTGTGTGTATATATAAAATGGAATATTATTCAGTCATTTAAAAATTGAAATTGTGCTATTTACAATAATGTGAATAGCCATAGAGGGTGTTACGCTAAATGAAATAAGTCAGTCAGAGAAAGACAAGTACTATATGATTTCACTTATATGTGGAATGTAAAAAACAAAACAAACAGACTCTTAAATACAGAGAACTCACAGTTGCCAGAAAGGAAGTGGGTGGAGGGTATGTGAAATAGGTGAAGATTTGAACAGATCCAAATATAAAATAAATTAAGTCACAGAGATGAAAACGGTATAGCACAGGCAATATAGTCAATAATGTTACAATAACATTACATGATGACAGTGACTACACCCACCACAGTGAGCACTGAGTGATGTATAGAATTATCAAATCACTATGTTGTACATCTGAAACTAATACAACATTGTACGTCAACCATAGTTCAATAATGAATGTTTTTTAAAAATACAGGCAATCAGCAGCATTATTTACAATAGCCAAACTACAGAAACAGCCCAAGTGTCCACTGACAGATGAATGGATAAAGATGTGGTATATATACTAAATGGAATATTATTCAAACATAAAAAAATAAAATGAAATCTTGCCATTTGAAACAAGATGGAAGGAGCTTGAGAGTATAATGCTAAGTGAAATAAGCCAGTCAGAGAAATACAAATACCACATGATTTCACTCATATGTGGAATTTAAGAAACAAAGAAAAATAAAGAGACAAACCAAAAAAGTCTTTAACTATAGAAAACAAATGGTTACCAGAAGTAAGGTGGGTGGGGGGATGGGTGAAATAGGTGAAAGGGATTAATAGCACACTTATCTTGATGAGCACTAACATATGGAACTGTTGAATCACTATATTATACATATGATATCATATATTTCATTTATACCTAAGACTAATGTAACACTGTATACTAACTATCCTGGGATTAAAGTCTTTAAAAATACAGGCAATTTTTGCTTTGCATAATTCTGATATGCATGAATTTCAGTTACCACAGTTTAGAAAACTACAAATTTCAGTTATTCTCAGGCCACATCAGTTTTAAAGAATTAGAAATTCTAAAGGTGCATTTAACATTTTTTTAAGTTTTTATTTAAATTCCAGCTAGCTAACGTACATGTAACATTAGTTTCAGGTGTGATTCAACAATTCCATACAACACCCAGTGCTCATCACAAATATACTCCTTAATCCTCATCACCTATTTAACCCATCCCTCCACCCACCTCTGCTCTGGCAACCATCAGTTTGTTCTCTGTAGTTAAAGTCTGTTTCTTGATTTGTTCCTCTCTCTCTCTCTCTCTTACTTTTTTCCCCTTCAGCATTTAACATTTTAACAAGCCCTTCAGATGGTTCTGAACTTTGGTAAGTTATACATAATATGCTATACAGCACTTAGAAAGAATATAGTAAAATGCATGACAGTGATATTAAAAATCTCCAAGCAATATTGTGAATTGAAAAACAAAAACAAATTATGGAATAACAACCATCTGATATCACTTATGAAAACAAATATAGTATATACTCTTTTGATGGGTATATTTGTTGATGACTACAATTTAAAAAACCTTAAAGAATAAGGACCATAATGAAAACTGTGAGAAACCCTGGGAAAGAGATTTTTAAAAAGATAATCAAAGAAGGACTTAAGTTTTATCTGTAATGTTTTAATTTCTTCATAAGAACATAACTTAATGTATTAATTAATTTAAGTGTTTTAGGAGGATCTGGGTGGCTCAGTCAGTTAAGCATCTGACTTTTGATTTCACCTCAGGTCATGATCTTGGGAGTCATGAGACTGAGTCCCATGTAGGGCTCCTCACTGGGTATGGAGCCTGCTTAAGATTCTTTCTCTCTCTCTCCCTCTCTCTCCCCCCCCCCACCTTTCCCCCATCTGCTCCTCCTCTGCTCGCAGTCCCTCTCTCAAAAGAAGAGAAAATGTTTTAAAAAGAAAAGAAAGAATATCCATTTTTAAATGGGCAGAAGATAAGGAATTCTTAATATTTTACTTCATCCATATTTTTTTGCATAGAGGATACACCTGAAGGATCTGTCAGCCCAAGGATTCTAACTCTTGAGCTTACATACATAATTACTGATAATCTGTGAAGAAATAAAGAAAGCAAAAGGTGCCGAGCAGACTGGATTAGAGAAAATGCAGTACTGATGATTTTCACTAACTGGGACAAAGAAATACTTTAGAAACCAGAGATCCACAAATCTAATATTGCTGCTGGCTGGGCGAATGTCCAAAACAAATTATTAAACATACTTCAAATTACCAAAATGGAAGATGCATCAAAGAGAGGTTGAATAACAAAAAAAAAAAAAGCATTTTGAAAAATTTTATTTTTATCCTGGTAGATCAAGAAAACATTTTACTTCAAAGTATTTTTAAGGTGTCCCAGGGAAATGAGACCAAGTTCAAGAATACTAAGAAATTCAGGGGCGCCTGGGTAGCTCAGTCAGTTAAGTATCTGACTCTTGGTTTTGGCTCAGATCATGATTTCACGGTTCGTGAGATGGAGCCCTGCATCAGACTCTGCACTGACAGTGCAGGGCCTGTTTAGGATTCTCTCTCTTTAGTTCTCCCTACCCCACCCCTGCTCTTGCTCTCTTGCTCGCTCTCTCTCTCAAAATAAATAAAATAAAACATTAAAAAAAAAAAAAAAACAAGGGGCACCTGGGTGGCTCAGTGGGCTAAGCATTTGACTTCGGCTCAGCTCATGATCTCACAGTTCCCAAGTTCAAGCCCTGCGTCAGGCTCTGTGCTGAGAGCTCAGAGCCTGGAGCCTGCTTTGTATTCTCTGTCTCCCACTCTCTCTGCCCCTCCCCCACTCACACTCTGTCTCTCTCTTTCTCGCTCTCAAAAATAAATAAACATTGAAAAAAATTTAAAAAAACAAAAAAAGAATACTAAAAAATTCATCAGAGATGCCCAAAATTCAAAACACCTCATCTCAGTCTCACTCCTAGCCTTAGGACTTCTGCCTCCTATCCTGAATGCCTATGGGGGTCTTTGTGTGAATGCCTGTTTGGCAGCCACTTACTCACCATGGTGAAAAGATGGTCTAAAAGTGGTACAATATGCTTTTTATACCTTCAAGACAATCAACAAACTCCTTAAAGTTTTCTTTGCAGACAATATAAGAACAACGTAGATGAGTAACACAGGGTATGGAAAAATTTGGCTGAGTAACCAATGTATATAGATTCTCATAGGCATGAGCAATTTAATCTAAAGGGTTGTCTCACAGATAACATAAAAACAAAGGCTTCTAATGGCATACCAAGTCTGACTCTGCCATATTCAACCAGCATCGACTGAATAACAACTTACTGCACATTTATCACATCTGCAATTGGCAAAAAAAAAACAACAACAACAACAACAACAGTTTGATCATTAATATGTTAGATGTCAGAATCTAAAACTGGAACAATTAGCTAACAAAATACAGAGAATAAAATTGAATGCCAAAAAAGTAAACACCTCTACTGCACTGCACTTTTTTACTTAAAATTCTAATGTATATTTAATTTAATGTTATATAATATATAGACACACATGAACACACAGACAAATTTAGCAAATATCATTTGCAGCACGTAAGGCCTAAAATACTTACTGGCCCTTTACAGAAAAATTTTGCCAACTCCCGGTCTTGACCAGTAAGTCTTTTCTCAAAATTATGTTCTATCTTTGATTTTGAGTATAAAATTCAAAGACATTAGGTAAACAGTCTGTAATGTTAAATTTAAATTGGAGCAGGTGGGCCAGGATACTCCCTGAGGCAGGCAGCAGGCAGCGAGGGTCCAGAGGACATGGACAGTGGCTAGCATGAGCTAAGAGTGGCTGGCTTCACCTCTGAGGTATTCATCCCCAAGACCCATAATTCCAGTCTAAACCATGGGGAAAAAAAAAAAAAAAAAAAAAAAAAGCATAAAAAAACAAATCAAGAAACACTCTAGAAAATACCTGACCAGAACCCCTCAAAACTATCAAGGTCATGAAAAATAAGGAAAGACTGAGAAATCATCATAAACCAGAGAAGACTGAAGAGATAGGAAGAATAAATGTAATGTGTATTTTGAAAGGCATATTAGTGGAAAAAACAGTGAAATCCAAATATAATTTGGGTTTTGGTTAATATTAATGTACCAACATTGATTTACTTGTCATAAATGTACCATGGTAATGTAAGACATTAACAACAGAAGAAACTGAGTTAGGGGTATACCTGAACTGTGGACTATCTTTGCAGCTTTTCTATGAATTAAATATATTCTGAAGTTAAACTTTACTAAAATTTGAAATGGCAATATCAATATGATCTTGTCACTTAAACATGGACACAAACACACACACACACACACACACACACACACACACACACACACACACATACCCCTGTATTTTCCACCTCTTTCCACTGAAAAGGTCAAAAAGGAATGATGCCCCGCTATTAATGAGCAGGTATAACATTCAGATTTGGTCTCTAAATACCATTCCCACTAAAAAAAAAAAAAAAAAAAAGGTCTCCCAGGGAAATGCTGACTCTAGGACTTAGAAAGGAAGTACCAGGAAGCTTGCATCATGTTATGCCAGAAAATAAGTAAGCTTTTAAAGTCTAATGAATACATGTAAAACTACATAGCAATCAGGGACTCCCCTGGCCAAATCTGGGACAATTTAAGCATCAGAAAAGAATAATGACTGCAATTGACTGGAACACATGAAAATTTTTAAATCATAAATACTGACACTCAAAAAGGAAAAAGAAAAAAGAAAAAAAATCACCACCAATAACAGCAACAACTCATTTATCACCACCAACCCCTGAACTGAAAATGGGTAATTAAAGAAATAACCAAGTATTTATCCTGCCTTTACAGTAGGAACTATATTTTAGGGTGATCAAATAACATCAGTTAATAAGGAAAGGATCTTTGGCACAAAAACAGACACTCAGAACAGAATAGAGAACCCAGAAATGGACCCACAAATGTATAGCCAAGTAATCTTTGAATATCCAATGGAATAAAGACAGTCTCTTCAGCAAGTGGTGCTGGGAAAACTGGACAGCAACATGCAGAAGAATGAACCTGGACCACTTTCTGACACCATACACAAAAATAAACTCAAAATGGATGAAAAGCCTAAATGTAAGACAGGAAGCCATCAAAATCCTCGAGGAGAAAGCAGGCAAAAACCTCTTTGACCTTGGCCACAGCAACTTCTTACTCAACACGTCTCCAGGGGCAAGGGAAACAAAAGCAAAAATGAACTATTGGGACCTCATCAAAATAAAAGGCTTCTGCACAGCGAACGAAACAGCAAAACTAAAAGGCAACCAATGGAATTGGAGAAGATATTTGCAAACAACATATCAGATAAAGGATTAGTATCCAAAATCTATACAGAAATTATCAAACTCAACACCCAAAAAACAAATAATCCAGTGAAGAAATGGCAGAAAACATGAAGACACTTCTCCAAAGAAGACATCCAGATGGCCAAGAGACACATGAAAAAATGCTCAACATCAGTCATCAACAGGGAAATACAAATTAAAACTACAATAGGATATCACCTCACACCTGTCAGAATGGCTAACATTAACAACTCTGGCAACAACAGATGTTGGCAAGGATGCGGAGAAAGAGGATCTCTTTTGCACTGCCAGTGGGAATGCAAACTGGTGCAGCCACTCTGGAAAACAGTATGGAGGTTCCTCAAAAGTGAAAAATAGAACTACCCTACAACCCAGCAACTGCCCTACTAGGTATTTATCCAAGGGATACAAGTGTGCTGTTTCAAAGGGGCACATGCACCCCCCCCCAACGTTTATAGCCTATCGACAATAGCCAAAGTATGGAAAGAGCCCAAATGTCCACGGACAGATGAATGGATAGATGTGGTATTTTTATACAATGGAATATTACTCAGCAATCAAAAAGAATGAAATCTTGCCATTTGCAGCTACATGGATGGAACTGGATGGTTTTACGCTAAGCAAAATTAGTCAGAGAAAGACAAATATATGACTTCACTCATATGAAGAATTTAAGAGACAAAACAGATGAACACAAAGGAAACAAAAATAATATAAAAACAGGGAGGGGGACAAAATGTAAAAGACTCTTAAATATAGAGAACAAACAGAGGGTTGCTGGAGGGATTGTGGGAGGGGGGATGGGCTAAGTGGAAGACATTTGTTGGGATGAGCACTGGGTGTGGTACACAGGGGATGAATCACTGGAATCTACTCCTGAAATCATTGTTGCACTATATGCTAACTAACTTGTAAATTTAAAAATTAATTAATATTTAAAAGTTTTTTTAATATTAAAAATTAATTTTTTTTTAATTTTTAAAAATTAAAAATTACTTGTGGACACTCTTTTAGAAGAGTGTCCACAAATAAATGTAGATGAAATAATGGAATTTAGAAAATCACCAACTTACAACCCTCAATGACATAACTGATTCAGGTACGAATAAGCAATGGATGCTAAACTTATTAAGTGAAGGGATGAGGAGAATGTAGATATTTCCATGCTACCAAGTATCTCCCCACAAAGTCCTTGCCTATCTCAAGTATATAATACTAACTTCACAATGGAGGAATCAAATGTCACCAACTTAATCCAGGAATTAATCTTAACTGCTAGTCACAAATAGCAGCAACAACTAGACAATACATGCCACTTGATGTGATACAATGTAGATTACAATCGAGCCTTTGGCCCTTCTATCGGAAATACCGGAGACAAAGAAATAAATTAAATGATACCATAACGAAGCAATTAGAAAATTCAGGGAGGAAGAACCTTATAGAGGACAACTGGACCTGTTTAATAAAGTCATGGGAAAGAAAATGGTTTGGAAAGAGACACTGTTCTAGATTAAAAGATATGTAAGAGAGGGACAAAAGAAATGGGATATGTATTACTTGATTGGATCCATGTTTGACAAGCCAGCATTACGACACATATGAGGATAAACTGGGGAAATTTAAATATGGAATGATTATTAGAAATATTAAGTTTTAAAGAATTTTGTTAGAATAATTGGAGCTGTATTTATATAGGGAAATGTCTATATTTTTTAAAGATTCATGAGGAATTATTTCAAAGTGAAAGCTATGTATGTCTTTACTTTTAAATACTTCAAAGATTACAAAAATGAGATGAAGCAGACAGAAAAATGTAACCGTTAAATCTAGGTAGAAAATGGCTATTTCACTAATCTCTCTACTTTCCTCCATGTTTGAAATTTTTCACAGTAAAAAGTAAATTACAGATGCATATATAAAGAGATAATAAAATACACGTTAAGTAATATACATATTGTCATAAAAAGTAGAGTCACATTACTTAGAGATTAGGGACAAATAATAGCAAAGTTAAACCGTCCTCATGATTTAAAATAGGAACATTCACAAAATGTTTGCAGTACTAGAGTTTACGTTAATCTCGTATGGATTGTCAAGAATTCTGTTTATTCCCATCTACCCTTTGATAGTTCACTATGACATGTAGGATGTAATAATTTAATTATGCGAAGAGAAAATAAGCTTTTTCTTGGGCTTTTCTGCATTTTCAATTACAACAGTGTAGCAGATGACACAGTTTAGTAATAGAGTAGTGGCTTGAGACTCATAAGGCATGATTCTATTCAGAGCTGATCATTAATCGAGTACTAGATAATCCCGAACAAGTGAATTTATACTTGTAAAAGCAAAGGGGAGGGGTGCATGGGTGGCTCAGCCGCTTAAGCATCTGACTCTTGATTACAGCTCGGCATGATCTCACAGTTCGTGAGGCTGTCAGAGCAGAGCCTGCGTGGGGTTCTCTCCTGTCCCTCTGTCTCTCTCTTAAAATAAACAAATAAATATTAAAAAAGAAGAAAGCAGAAGGGGAACACAATCCCTATACAAACCAAGAGAATACCATATAGGAATAAAGGTTATAACATTGTATTTTTAAAAAGTCATCATACTGGGGCGCTGGGTGGCTCACTCAGTCGAGCGTCCGACTTCAGCTCGGGTCATGAGCTCACAGTCAGTGAGTTAGAGCCCCACGTTCAGCTCTGTGCTGACAGCTCAGAGCCTGGAGCCTGCTTCAGACTGTGTTTCCCTCCCTCTCTTCCCGTCCCCCACTCACACTCTGTCTCTCTCTCTCTCTCTGAAAACTGCATGTTAAAAAAAAAATTTTTTTTTAAAGTCATCATACTAACTCAAGATACCAAGTTAACTATTTTAAATAATGAGAGCTTTATTAAATACAGCCATCACTGGGAATATCCTGTTTTTAAAATTTTTTTTTTGCGGGGCATCTGGGTGGCTCAGTCGGTTATGGCTGAGTCTGACTTTGGCTCAGGTCATGATCTCACAGTTCTTGAGTTTGAGCCCCGCATCGGGCTCTGTGCTGACAGCTCAGAGCCTGCATCAGATTCTGTGTCTCCCTCTCTCTCTGCCCCTCCCCAGCTTGGACTCTGTCTCTCTCTCTCTCTCAAAAATAAACAAACACTAAAAAAAAAATTTTTCCAACTAAATCCTTTCCAACTAATCAGAGATCTATGTTCACTTAGGGAACCCTCAAATCTTTACTGAAGATAGCTTAAGAGTTATGACTTCAAAATTTACGAATCAGTATGATCTATACAAAACTGGCCAGAGCCACATTTAGATACAAACTCCATTCATGCAAGAGTAGAAAATTGGGCCTCTATTAATTTCATCTAATTCACATATCTTGAATGTATTTACATTTAGTCAATAAGAGCTCATTTCCAACATACATTATGCAAGTTAACAAGATATCAGTTTCACCAATAAAAATCTATTTTTGATATCCAATATACTAACAGATCAGATGTGGTCAAAAACAGGGAAAAAAAAGGATAGGTGTGGTAACAACATGTAAAGCCCTTTCTGATATAATGCTAGCTGGCCATACCTACACAATGGAGCACTGACTAGCACCTGGTTATTGGCTTAACATACATCATACACATATATGTAACATTTCATGGTATTTACTGGAGTATTAAAATAAACTAGGAAAGGTAATAATCTCTAAATACAAATATTTTTTTACAAAACAACTAAAGACTGAAAATGTCTTTAAAGTTTTCATGGTTTAATGAAACTAAAGGAGAGAAACTTAAGGTACATTTTTCTTTCATTTGAATAATGAAGGTAAATACAGTCATATAAACAGTATATTTTCCTACAAAGCATTATAGATGGAATTACTCTGTCTGCAAATATGAAGGCATTAAGTTGTGCAATACATACCATTCACAGGGCTGAAGGGATCGAAATGCCTTAAAAGAGGCATCCATTCCAGCAAAATCCCAAAACTTAACATCATAGTCATATCCTCCAGTCACCAAACGGGCACCTGAGGGATCCAGACCCAAAGCAGAAACCTGTAAAAAAAAATAATAATAATTAACTGGAGAAAAGCTACTTATATTCTATAATAACCTGCATTTCCTTTCTCTAACCTTACCTCTTATCTTATAGGTATTGGAAGTACAGACCACAAGCTGTTGTTACTTCTAAAAAGTGGAACTGAGGGGCGCCTGGGTGGCGCAGTCGGTTGAGCGTCCGACTTCAGCCAGGTCACGATCTCGCGGTCCGTGAGTTCGAGCCCCGCGTCAGGCTCTGGGCTGATGGCTCGGAGCCTGGAGCCTGTTTCCGATTCTGTGTCTCCCTCTCTCTCTGCCCCTCCCCCGTTCATGCTCTGTCTCTCTCTCTGTCCCAAAAATAAATAAAAAACGTTGGAAAAAAAAATTTTTTTTTAAATAAATAAATAAATAAATAAAAAGTGGAACTGGATAGCATCTTCTATATTATTTGACTTTGTTATTATTATGAATATTATTTCTTTTGAGATAAAATAATATTTTAACTTAATGTAATTGCCAGCTTTGTCCCAATTATCTACCAAACCCCATAAATAATTCAGCTTTTTTAATAAAAAAGATTTTAAGGAAACCTTTTGAGATATTTTAACTACCACTAACTAAATACCACATGAATCTAAAATTACCAAAATGAGAAAATGCCAATGGGAACGTTAAGAAATCTATTTAATCAAGTAGGACAAAGTAGAAATTATTTTCTTCTGTATATGGCTAACTGACTCAATATGATCACCTTAAACAATTATTTTTAAAGCTGAATTTATAAGTGACTAACTACATTAAAATAGCAGTTTTATATTCGTTCCAAAAGATAACTGCCTTCCCCATGAACTTTCCTAGGTCCAATGCACATGTGAGTGTCCAACTGGTAACCTACTATTCTTAAGAAGGAAGTTCCTGAATCTACTTCCCTCTCAGAAGGAAAAAAAAAATGCATTAGAAATAATTAGTGTGTAAAACAAAACAAAAACAGAACAAAAGAATTAATATGTGGAATGAAAACAACAAAAAAAGAAATAATGTGATTACTGTATATATGAGAGAGTAAAAGGATCAAAGTTTCATATAAAGGAAGCAACTATAAATCAGTTCTCCTACTACCCTTGGAATGTTATTAAATGTAATAGAATTACTGCAATTAAAACCAGATAGTTACAAAATAATTTATACTCACTTCAAGCACCACCTATAAACACTGATTTCAGAAGATAAGGGAATTATACATGAACATAATTAATAAATTATATGTTTAAATTAGATACGTACCACTTTAAATGTGTCAAAGAAAGCATACAAATGAAAACTAAGTCATTTTTTATGTCTGAACAATTATGTATCTTAAAACCTACAACAACAAAAAACAAAAATAAACAGTAGCTTTCGAAGTCTAAGAAGTGACTCCTGCTACTACCAACCACAAACTTACTTGCCCCCATGCCCATTCTATCTTTCCACCCTCCTATTACAATTAAAAGGGTGCCTTCTTCCTGATACGACTGACCACACCAGTGTTCATCCCATTACAGTACAATTCGAAACTGCAAATTCATTTGTGGCTTGTCTCTTCCCTGCCTGTCCTCCCCGCAAGGGTGGAAGCTCCTCCTCCTTGCTGCAATCGTCAGTGTGGAGCAGCAGGGGCAAAGGCCTGCAGTCAGGGTGGAAGAACTAATGACTGGCTGACTGGCTGCAGGCATCCTTAGTTGAGTCCTCCTGGGGAAGCGGAAAGGCCTGTGGGGAGCCAGCAGCCTCCAAATTCCAGGGAGTTGTTTGGAGTTCAGTGCAAGCTGGGAAGAATGTGCTCAAAAGGAAACCTGGAAAGAAGCAGCTCTTCCCCTAAAAAGTGTTCTTTGTCCTGGCTGTGAATTCTTTCATTAAGAAAGAGAAATTAACAGTATGTCACTATATTAATGAAAGGAGAGGTAGATGTTGACTCGTGACTTTGACCCAAATTACATACGGCCTTTAAAAAAGTTGGAACTGGGGGCGCCTGGGTGGCGCAGTCGGTTAAGCGTCCGACTTCAGCCAGGTCACGATCTCGCGGTCCGTGAGTTCGAGCCCCGCGTCAGGCTCTGGGCTGATGGCTCGGAGCCTGGAGCCTGTTTCCGATTCTGTGTCTCCCTCTCTCTCTGCCCCTCCCCCGTTCATGCTCTGTCTCTCTCTGTCCCAAAAATAAATAAAAAACGTTGAAAAAAAAAAAAAAAGTTGGAACTGGATTTCTGGGGTTTAAAGGAACACAGCTAAGAAATGATTTGGAATACCTGGTAGGAAACAAAGGAAACCATCTCTAGGTCCTGTTAAGGAATGGAAAGGTGGGTATATTGGTGGGAGACACTAGAAACGTAAAGTATAGGAAACAAAGACTGGCCTACTGTAGAGAACTGGTAAGGCTCAGAAGTAAATATACGGGGATTCCTTTTAGTATCCTCTATTCTTCTGTGAATGTGTAAATATTTTACAATAACCAGCTGAAAAAACCAACCAGGCAAAAGAGTCACCTTGCTAATCTCTGACATATATAAGATGAAATAAATGCAGGGCAAAGGCAGGACTGCAAAAAGATCAGGTACCCTAACAGTACAATTAGCACCTCTAACTGACTTTTAATCTGTAAAACAAGTTGGCAGTATATTTCTCATTTTATTTCTTTTTTCAAAGATAAAATTCTACTAAAAAATATAAATATTTAACTAAAACATGCGTGAAACCCATGAACTCCCTCAGTAAAAAATCTCTCAAGTGACAGGGAAGCTTCTGTTTAAGTACTAATAGTCTGTAATTCCTTTCCTAATTTGCTTAAAAACATGAAAATTAGTAAAATTCCATCATAATTTCATAATAAAAATACCAAAAGTCTGATTTCATATAAAGTAGATATAATATCACAAATTAGATGGAAATGGTTTCTTAAAGCAGCAGTTCTCAGAAACTTTGGTTTTAAGACACTTTACACTATTTAAATCTTTTGAGGACCCCAAAAAGCATTTGTTTATGTGAGTTATGTGTTTCAATATTTACCACAGTAAAAATTTTAACTAAGACATTTAAAAGTACTTATTGTTGGGGCGCCTGGGTGGCTTGGTCGGTTAAGCGTCCGACTTCGGCTCAGGTCATGATCTCACGGTCTGTGAGTTCGAGCCCCGCGTCGGGCTCTGTGCTGACAGCTCAGAGCCTGGAGCCTGTTTCAGATTCTGTGTCTCCCTCTCTCTCTGACCCTCCCCTGTTCATGCTCTGTCTCTCTCTGTCTCAAAAATAAATAAACATTAAAAAAAAAAAAAGTACTTATTGTTCACTTCATTTAAAATAACAATAGGGGTTGGGGCGCCTGGGTGGCTCGGTCGGTTAAGTGTCCGACTTCGGCTCAGGTCATGATCTCATGGTCCGTGAGTTCAAGCCCCACGTCGGGCTCTGTGCTGACAGCTCAGAGCCTGGAGCCTGTTTCAGATCTTTGTCTCCCTCTCTCTCTCTGCCCCTCCCCTGTTCATGCTCTGCCTCTCTCTGTCTCAAAAATAAATAAACATTAAAAAATAAAGATAAATTAAAAATTAAAGGTAAGCCTTTAAAAAAAATAAAAATAAAAATAAAATAAAATAACAATAGGGGCGCCTGGATGGCTTAGTCAGATGAGCATCAGACTTCGGACTTCGGCTCAGGTCATGATCTCACAGCTCTCGTGGGTTCAAGCCCCATTGTCAGGCTTTGCACTGACTGCACAGAGCCTGCTTCGGATTCTCTGTACCCCTCTCTCTCTGACCCTGCCCTGCTTGTGTTCTATCTCTCAAAAATAAATAAACGTTAAAAAAATTTTAATAAATAAAATAATGATAAGCCCACTATACCGTAACAAATATTTTTATGAAAATAGTATTTTCAAAGGCAAAACATTGGCAAGAAGAATGTCACTGTTTTAATATCTTTATTAGTTCCGTCATTTGTGTAATTTCTGGGTCTATAACTACCGATCCATGTTTTCCTCATTATGGGATGTATTTTCCTACTTTCTAGGTGTTAGACACCTAGAAAAAGGCAGTTTCATTGAAAAGAAAAAGCAAGATGATTTTATTCTTTCATTTGTAATATGTTTCATTCATTCTACTACCACTTTAATGGTTTTACAATAAAATGAGTCCATCTTATGACTCAAAATTTTATATTATTAAATCTTTAAGTAACATAAATATAACAATACAAAAACAGAAATCTGTAATTCTAAGTAATATAACCTTACAGCAATACAGTAACTATTTTATGTTCATTTCTTATCTCAATGTACATCTAAAAAACGAACTCGGACCTTTCACTGATACAGAAATAAAGCTAAGCTTAATGAGAAATTTTCCCACACCATAAAAAGGAAAACTGTATTTTAGTTTCATTTCTTTTTTTCACTTGTAATGTTCCTATATCAAAGCAAAAGGTTTTAAAGCCAACAATAACAATGACAATAATAAGTGTTCCTATTTTAAATGAAACACAATGGTTATTTTGATTGAATAGAAATGTAATCTTTCTTTTTCTTTAATGTCTATAGCTGTTGTGTTATCAGTTGATTGTATAATTAGCCTTCATACCAATGTATCATCGGTTCACTTTAACATGAGAGCCTTGTTACTGAAAGGAAAGAATCAAATTTTTCAAACTTACTGTTTTAGTGCCATGCTTTAGAGTTATTTCATGAGAGTCAGGAATCTTTTGGACAGGATTCTGAAAAAAGAAAATTCCATGACATCAATGAGTAACCAATGCATTTAGGGTGTGGGGGGGAACTACATACTACATCTACAGGAGACACAATTTTTAAAAATAGCATCGCTAGCTTTTTAACACAAAGTTTAAAAAACAAAACAGGAAATGAAAATTGTGAAGATAGCTTATTTCTGCACTTCTAGATAAATTACAATTGTTGAGCTGATAATAAATTTATCTTAAATCTCAAAAAAGATAAACCCAAGAAACTTTTTAGGTTGTATGAAACCATAAGGTCCTCTCAGCATTCAAAATATTTGAAGTCCTCTCTTCACTGAAAATTGGGCATAATTTAAAGTGCTTATGTACTTAATTTAAAATAGGCAACAGGGGCGCCTGGGTGGCTCAGTCAGTTGGGCATCCGACTTCGGCTCAGGTCATGATCTCACAGCTCATGAGTTCGAGCCCTGCGTCGGGCTCTGTGCTGACAGCTTGGAACCTGGAGCCTGCTTCAGATTCTGTGTCTCCCTCTCTCTCTCTCTCTGCCGCTCCCCCACTTGTGCTCTCTCTCTGTCTCTCAAAAATGAATAAATGTATAAAAAAAATTTTTAAATAGGCAACAAAATCTGCACAGGGTAGATATATACCTTTCAGCCCTTAAAAGTTTATAAAACTAAAAACTCCCGTTCAAAAATGACACAAATAAGGAACTGGGTCATTTATTGACTCCGTTAAATAAATAAGCATTTATTTAAAGTGAGATTATACCAGATGGGTAGCATTAGACATAACCTCTACCACTCTCCCTCCCAAGAAGCATATAGTCTGGGGAAGGGGAGGTGGCCAATCAGTCTAGTTCAATATAAGAAATGCTATGATAGACAGGAGGTATGGGCAGGATAACTGAGGAAGAGAGACGATGGATGCATAAATCAGACATAAGGGAGTCACAGTGATAATCTGAGCAAGAAGTTTCATTGCTTAGTCAAGTTTCCATTATCCAAGAGCAGGGCAACCATACTCAAATTTTAGGGCCATTCCAAATTCATGTTAGGATCATCTTGCAATCTACTTAACTAAATATGTGCAGTCTAACAGACTTTGGTCCCTGTCTCCCCTCATTCTTTAGCATCCTTGATGAATCAATCAATCGCAAGTTCTATTTCATCATAAACTTTTCTCCTGCTATGGCTCTTTCTCCTCAGCACATAAACAATTAAAGTACTTCCCGTATTACACACACCCACATACGCACACACACAGCAATTTCCCCCACATTTACTGCTGTATCATTATCTTTTTCTTTGCAATTAAGCTTCTTTATATGACAGTTTTCACTCAAATGTCTCTACTTCCTCTCTCCCTTCTACCTCTACCACTCAGGCACGTGTTCTTTTATTCCTAATGCCTAGCACAGTTCTTGGCACTTAAGAGACTGTCTGTAAATATCTCATGAATAAACAAACACGTCACTATAAATGCCCCTGGACACTTTTCAGAACTTAACCTGCATAACTGACCTTTCAACAACATAACTACTTAACTATTTCTTCCATCTTGAAATTGTTCTCTCCTGGGAGGAAGCAGCCTAGACAAGAAGCCAGAAAAGCTAGGGTTTTTATTTGTATGTTTATATAAGGTCTAACATTTTTCAACATTATATTTTATTTTTAAATAAGTTATACATCTAACATGGGTCTTGAACTCATAATCCCAAGACCAAGGGTTGCATGCTCTACTGACTGAGCAAGCCAGGTCCCCAAGAAAAGCTGGGCTTTTTAATCTAGCCCTGCCACTCCTTAACCTTGTCATAACTCCAGGATAGTTATGAGTCTATTTCCTCATTTGTGAACTGAGGATAACAGCACTTGCCCTTTAGGTTACTGGTAAGTGGTTTAAGCCTTATAATGCAGTGTTGAGCACAAAGTAGGTACTCAATAAATGACAGCCACTGTTTATCCTTAGACGTACCTCCTAACTCTCTGGTCATATCAACTTAATCTATTTCCAGGTTTCTCTTTCTCCTTACCAGGTTAATTCCTACTCATCCTTTAAGACTCAATTCAGACGTGACCTGCTACTGGAAGCATTTCTCAACAGTTCAAACTCGGGGTTAAATGGCCCTTCCAATGCACTCTCATGTCTCAGATAAGGAGACAACCTCTCCCTATCTCTATCACAGAATTTATCAAAATCTGTTATAATTTTTTTTAAACTTTTTCTTTTAAGTAGGCTCCACGTCCAACATGGGGCTTGAACTCATGACCTTAGGATCAAAAGTTGGATGTTCTACCAACTGAGCCAGTTGGTAGCCACCCCCAAAATCCACTGCAATTTTTTACCTGTTTCCGTCCCAACCACTCCCTAACCAAATTGCAAAATGGACACTTCTCAAAGATTGTGTATATCTATTATCATCTCTGGATCCCCAAACCACAAAACAGATGGTGGATGGCAGACACACACAAAAGTGTCTTGGAATTAATTAATAGCCTAATATCGACCTTGTAGATCACACTAGATTGTAATTTTTACTTTACCTTTAAACATTGATGTTTATGTCCATAAAGAAGAGCAGATGCTATCCACCAGATCAGCCAGGTAAGCGACAGTCAGGGATAACTGAGGTGTTCAAAAAGTAAAAACTGAGTTGTCAGAGTGGCTCAGTCAGTTAAGCATCTGACTCTTGGTTTTGGCTCAAGTCACGATCTCACAGTTCATGAGTTTGCGTCCCACACTGGGCTCTGCACTAACAGCACAGAACCTAGCTGGGATTCTCTCTCTCCCCTCTCTCTCTGCCCCCCCAATTCTCTCTCTCTCTCTCTCTCTCTCTCTCTCTCTTTCAAAATAAATAAACTTAAAAACAAAAAACCTTTCACAACCAAATGATTATATCCCAGACTAAAAAACAGATGTAAAGCTACAAGTTTAGGGGTGCCTGGCTGGCTCAGTGGGTAGAACATGCGACCCTTGATCTCCGGGTCACGAATTCCAGTGGAGAATATACAGTGTTGGGTGTAGAGATTACTTAAAAAAAATTTTTTTTAATAAAGTTGCAGGTATAGAGAAATAAAGGCAATTTTGTTTTAGACTTCCTGCATGAGAGATTACTATAATCTATTACCACCACAGTGCATTTAAGAAGGAGATTAGGAAACCACAGGCACTGAACAAGAACCCTAACCTCACAGTAAGTGCTGGAGAGTTTACAGTTTATTTCAAGACAAGATGTTACGGTATGCTTTACTATGCTTTGGAAAGTGTTGCACATACCTTGATTTCAGAGATACCAATATTGCAACACAAATTCCAAAATAATTTGAAAGTCAAACAAATGAATTCTGGACTACCCCTATATTAAATTGTAAGCCACTGCTCCCTTTGCAGTTGACAACATTTGTAAGCAATAAAAACTCATGTATAAGTACTAAGCACTCTTGCAAAAAACAGGAGAATAGTTCAAATGTTTCCCTTCAAGAAGATTCTATTATAGTCAGTGTCTCATTTCATAACTAATTACTTTTTCATCACTCAGGAAACAGAAACACTGTCACCAAAAGGAGGGATGGAAATTATTTCACTAAGTTCAATGCACAATATGCCTATATATAGACAATTTCTGACATGTCAAGTAAAAACTTACATGAAGACAGAACAATTTAATATTTACATCAGCAGTGAATTAAATGTTTAAATAAATGTTGTTTACATTTAAAATCAAAGTTTTACTGGAAATCATGTAGGGCATAACTCATAAAAGGCTCATATAACTGGCACAACTAAATCATCTAAAATAGTAGCAATCCATCTTTTAGTAGCATATCACTTGATGGTGACTGTTCTTTTTCCAAAACTTCTACTAATGGCTTTTTGAAATATGGCTTAGTGTGAAATTTGCTCTAACAGTAAAATATTTTCATGATTTTCATGCCAGGGCACACCATAAGCTACGAGACTTCAATGAAGTCATTTATAATAAGAATTCATAACAAGAGCTAGTCTTAATGGAAGAGGGGGAAAGATACCAGCTTTTGTTTTGGTTTAGTTTTAAATGCCAACCAAAGGATTATTTCCCAGGCTCTTTAGTTTGCCCTCAATAACAACGATAGCAAATATATCTGGAATAACATGAGCAATTCCATCTGACACACATCCTTAAAGTGTTTTCAAAAGACTTGCAAAACAAAAATAACCTTTCCAGGGTAAAGATGTCATAAGTTTAAGAAGTTGTATATGTATGGGACTATAAGCCATAATCAAAAGTCTACCCAGTAACAACGATCTGCCACAAAGTGGCTATGAATTATGGGGAGAAACTGGGGAGTGCTAACCAGGAAGTTGGAAAGGAGTGCTAAGTTCTCCCAGAAAGTATTTTGTAAATAGTTGCCAGTGTGGTATCACAGAAAACCAAAATTAGAGTCTATTCTAGTATAACTCTGGAGATCCAATAGAGTGACTTAACAATATTTACTCATCATCACACATTCACTCAACAAACATTTATTGAGTAGTTAATTACATACCATATACCAGGGACTACAGTTAAAGATTTAAAAATAACAATAATAAAAATAACAAAGACTCAGCTCACAAGGGCTATCAATCCAATAAAGCAAAACTAACTGACAGGTAAACAAATGGGCAACACTAAAATGTTTCAGATGCTATGACAGAACACACAGGGTTCAGTGCTCAATTCCACTCTGCCTGGGAAATAAGAGGATGATTAGAAAAGACTTTATAGAAGAGATGCTTGAGATGCCTTTGGAAAAATAAATAGAGGTTCCCCAGGTGAATGTGGAGGGCATCCAGAAGAGCATAAGACAAATCCTGACAGTTACTGAACTGCAAATAATTTTGCCTGGACAGAGTTTACATTGCTGGGCAGGAAAGGAGGGAAGGCTGTGTGTGTTGTGTGTATATACAATTTTTGTGTACAAAAATTTTTTTTTCTTACCCAGAGAGTTAGAAGCCAGATTGTATACAATGCCAACAATCTGAAATTTAAGCTCTGAGCCTTGTAATTTGGTAAGATTTGAGTTTTCAAAAAATCACCATGTTATTCTATTCTGTTCATCAAAAGAATCAAGGGGCACCTGGATGGCTCAGTCGGTTGAGTGCCCAACTCTTGATTTCAGGTTGTGATCTCATGGTTCGTGAGATCGAGCCCCACATCAGGCTCTACACTGGCAGTGCAGGGCCTGCTTGGGATTCTCTCTCTCTCCCTCTCTCTCTTTCTCTGCCCCTCGTCCACTCACATGAGCTCTCTCTCTCAAAATAAATAAATAAACATTAAAAAAACATTTTTTTTAAGACAGAGTCAACACAGTGAAAAGGCAAACACTAGAATGGGAGAAGATGTCTGCAAATCATATATCATATAAGGGGTTAACATCCAAAAAAACAAAACTCCTACAATTCAACAACAAAAAAACATACAACTCAATTCAAAAATTGGCACAGGGCCTAAAGAGATATTCCTCCAAAGAAGAAATACAGATGACCAACAAGTACATGAAAAGATACTTTACTAATCATCAGAGAAATGAGAATCTAAACCACACTGAAATACCAGTAACAGGATGGGTATTATTTTAAAAATAAGTAAATAAGAAATGTTGACAAGGATGTACAAAAAAATGGAAACTTTCTGCATTGCTGAACAGAAATGGTACATCTTCTATGGAAAACAGTATGGTAGTTCCTCAAAAAATTTAAAATAGAATTACTTTATGATTCAGCAATTCCCCTTTAAGTATATACACAAAAGAACTGAAAGCAGGGTCTCCAAAGATGTTCACAGCAGCATTGTTCACAACAGTCAAAAGATAGGAACAACCCAAGTGTCCGCTGAGAGATGAATGAATGAACAAAATGTGGTATATGCATACAATGGAATATTATTCTTTAGAAGGAAGGAAGTTCTGACACACACTACAACATGGATGAACTTGGAGGAAATAATGCCGAGCGAAATAAGCCATAAAAAGAAAAATATTGCATGATTTCACTTATATGAGGTATCTAGAGCAGTCAAATTCATAGAAAGTAACATAGTGGTTACCAGAATTGGGAGAAAGGGGAAAATGGGGAATTACTGTTTAATGGGTATAGTTTCTGCTTTGCAAGATGAAAAAGTTCTAGAGACTGAGTATACAACAATGTAACACTACTGAAATGAAAATTTTTAAATGGTTAATACTGGGAGCACCTGGGTGGCTCAATTGGTTGCACGTCCAACTCTTGATTTCGGCTCAGGTCGTGGTCTCATGGTTTGTGAGTTGAGGCCCCATGTTGGGCTCTGCGCTGACAGCGCAGAGCCTGCTTGGGATTCTCTGCTCCCTCTCTCTCTGCCCTTGCCCCACTTGCGTTCTCCCTCTCTCTCTCAAAAATAAATAAATAAGCATTTTTTAAAGATTTAAAAAAATGAAATGGCTAAGATTGGGAGATGGGTAGGGGGAAGGGATGAAATAGGTGATGGGGATTAAAGAGTACATTTATTATGGTGAGCATTGAGTAATGTATAGAATTGTTGAGCCACTATATTGTACACCTGAAACTAATACAAATATTGTAAGTTAACTACACTGAAAATTTAAAACTTAAAATTTTAAATTTTTTAGGGGCACCTGGGTGGTTCCATCGTTTATGATCTTCAGCTCAGGTCATGATCTCACGGTTCATGAGTTCGAGCCCCACATCGGGCTCTGTGCTGACAGCTCAGAGACTGCAGCCTGTTTCAGATTCTGTGTCTCCCTCTCTCTGCCCCTCCCCCACTTGTACTGTCTCTCTCTCTCTCTCTCTCTCTCAAAAATAAACATTAAAAAAATATTTCAAATAAATGACTAAAAATAAAAATGGTTGAGATTGTATATTTTATGTTATATGTATTTTCCCAAAACTAAAAAAAAAAATTGTTCATAGATATAACCCCCATAAGCAAACAAAAAGATTAAACGATGCATAATATTAAGCTTGAATACTTCTTAATGTTCTAATAAACATTAGGTAAGCTTCAAAAGAAATAATTTATCAAATGTTTAAAATCTTCATCTAAAAATGTAAAGTTATATGTCTAAAATATTGCAGGAAGGAAAGACAATTTCCTATCGAATTCTCACAGCTGGTTCCAATCCTTCAATGAGTAGTGTTCCCAAACCACCTCTAAATTACCCTCAAACAGTTTATGCCTTATTGCAAGCTGCAACTTTGAAGAATATTTCCAAGAAACACGACTTAAAAGTACATTGTTAAATAACTTTTTATACCTATGTGAGGGCTGAGAAACTCAAAAAGGATAGGTCATTTTTTTTAAGATTTATTTATTTTTGAGAGAAAGCATAAACAAACAGGAAGGGGCAGAGAGAGCAGGGACAGAGGATCCAGAGAAGGCTCTGCACAGACAGCAGTGACCCTGACGCGGGGCTCAAACTCACAAACCATGAGATCATGACCTAAGCTGATGTCTGATGTTCAACTGACTGAGCCACCCAGGTGCCCCAAACAAAGAATAGGTCATTCTTATATTTTATCAGAAATTATATTATTTTTTAAAACTCCATGACATTCTCAACAAACACAAAGATGACAATTTTATATGTTTATCATACAACAATGGCAGGTAATAAGCCAATAAGATTTATACCAGAAGACACATTTATTTTCAAAAGCTACCATGAACATATGCCTTATCATTCCCTGACAGCCTAAAATTTTATGAGTATTTCCACACTTACTCTTATTGTTATTTCTGAAGACTTGAATCTAGACAGGACTCTGCACCTAACTCTACTTGTAATCCTCACTAAGCCACTCAATTGTATAGAAACTTAGCTTTTCCACTTATAAAAGTGATAGAGTCAGACGAGGTAATTCATATCATTCTATAATGACATGGTTTACCTTAAACTATTCACATCTTAAATTATGAACACTCCCCTATGTCACTGAAAGTGCTTCCCTGACTTCTAGCTTCTTCACTTCTCTCCACTTGCTCACTACACCATGGAATTACTCTTCCTACGATGTTTTGCATGGAAAAACAATAGCTCTCTATTGGCGTTAGTAGTAATCAATAACTTTTCACATCATTCACACATTTTTGTTTTAGAAATTTTCTGCAAAGCATAAGAGACTCTTAAAAACTGAGAACAAATTGAGGGTTGATGGGGGGTGGGAGGGAGGGGAGGATGGGTGATGGGTATTGAGGAGGGCACCTTTTGGGATGAGCACTGGGTGTTGTATGGAAACCAATTTGACAATAAACTTCATATATTGAAAAAAAAAAAAGAAATTTTCTGCAACATTTGACTAAACTCTTGATCCAAGTTAAGTTTAAAAAAAAAATTAATGTTCTTAACAAGTTTCTGGTCAAAGGATACAGACTTTCAGTTATGAGTAAGTTCTGTACAGCATGGTAACTATAGTTAATAATACTGTGTTGTACACTTGAAATTTCCTAAAAGAGTAGATATTAAGTGTTCTTAATAAAAAATAAATAAAGTAGCTACGTGAGGTGATAAATGTGTTAGTTAACTTCTTGACTATGGTAATCATTTCACAATTTATACATATATCAAACCATCACATTGTACTCCTTAAATATAAACAATTTTTGTCAATTACACCTCAATAAGGTTGGAAAATAAGTATCATTGAGGGAAAAAAAGACTGAGGTGCCTGGCTAGCTCAGTCAGTAAAGCATGTAATTCTTGATCTCGGGGTCAGTCATGAGTTCAAGCCTCCCATTGGACATAGAGATTAAAGAAAAAAAAATCCCTATATAATGAAAAAGCAGAGAGTTTCTTGTAAGATACTAATCTCTAAAGGGCCTAGCAATATTGTTATCGTTTGCAGTGGTACTTTTTTATTTATTACTTATTAACATACATATTCAGAGCCCACCCTTACCCACAGCATTAACCACTCGGGGCAGCAATGGAGGGACAAAGGAGTTGGGCTCGCAGGGCAGGGGGGAGCGTGGTTTGTGGGAGAGTGGTATAAGAGAATTAAGAAGGAACAACCTGGCTTTCTTAGAACACCTAATGAAACTCCTCCCTCCCACTCCTTCACCCCCACCCGAAAAAGGCTTTATTTTACAACTATAAACAAAGGAGAATTTCACTTGTTCAGATGAGTCTCTGGGTTTTACCATTTGTCTTATTCCTAAAAACAGGCCCACCTCCACCATGTCAGTGGCAAAAATGTACACACCATTCTCAAACCTTCACAACTTGAATTAATTATCCACTCAAAGCCTCAAGTCCTTAGCCTCCTGTCTACGAAGAATTCGTGTTTACCAGAATGATTCATTTGAGAAACAAAGCACAGAGTTGCTGTGATGACCAAATGAGTTAATGTGACAAAGTACTTTATAATTATAACCCAATATAAGTAAGAAATTATTATGAGCCTACGGCTACAAAGGTTTTTTCTTAAAAGTACACATTTCAGAAACTGCTGGAGACCAGGTACAAAACGCCTTGAGATAAAAAAATTAAAAAAAAAAAAAAAGAAATTTCATCAAGTTGCAGAATCTCAGATATGTAGGGCACAAATTACTTCAACACAGGTTATGTACTGTACTATTTTGAGTCATGGTTAATATTTCATATCTGTTTTTTAATAAAAATTGAGTTATGGCTTGGACAATCTTTCTCTATTTGGTTAAAGATGCACAGACTTTACTAACTTTAAATACAAAAAGGTGCCTTTTTGTATTTCCAATCCAATTGGGTAAGAATTAACTTACCAATCCAATTGGGTCTCAATCCAATTGGGTAAGAATTAACTTATTTCGGAAAACAAAAGAAGCCTGAGCCATAATAAACTTTTATGAAGCTTACCTGATACTGAGATATCTTTATCCTTTTCCTTTACAGGTCTTTTAAAAATCTTACACTGCAGAATAGATAACCATATCTGATCATATCTGATTTAATATAACTTTCCATATGGGGTGCCTGGGTGGCTCAGTGGGTTAAGCATCTGACTCTTGATTTCAGCTCGGGTCATGATCACACAGTTTGTGACTTCAAGCCCCATGTCGAGCTCTGTGCTGACAGTGTGGAACTTGCTGGGATTCTCTCTCTCTCTCTCTCTCTCTCTCTCTCTCTGTCCCTCCCCCACTCACCCTCTCTCTCTCAAAATAAATAAACATTTAACTTTCCATACATGCAAAAGCATGTATATGCTTCAACAGGGACAGTGAAAATTAGAAACACCTTAAAAGCCAATCTATGTTCTCCTGGAACAATTCTACAATTCCAGCTCTAGCAGTTAATTATACATCCAATTCATCCCATCAAATACAGAACTTCATACTTGCCATAATGTCTAAAGCCACCAACAACCAAGTATTTAAAATTTTTTTAAGTTTATTTATTTATTGAAAAAGAGAGGGGTAGTACAACAGAGGAGGGAGAGAGCAAGCGAGCGCAGGGGAGGGGCAGTGAGGGAGAAAGAGAATCCTAAGCAGGCTCCAAGCTGTTAGTGCGGCGCCCAACACGGTGCCCAGCACGGGGCTTGATCTCACAAACCCTGAGATCATTACCTGAGCCCAAATCAACAGTCGGTGCTTAACCAACTGAGCCATCCGGGCGCCCACAGCCAAGTATTTTAAATCGCCTTTGGGCATTTCTTGCTAAAGAACAAAAGCAGATTGTTTACTTGCCAGGTCCCCATTAGTCTTTAAGATCCTTGAGGACAGGCACTATGTCTTATTTGATTTGTGTCTACAATACCTAACAGCATACAAATACAAAATATATCTTCTTAGGGTGCCTGGGTGGCTCAGTCAGTTAACCGTTCAACTCTTGATTTTGGTTCAGGTCATTATCGCACGGTTGGAGTGTTTGAGCCCCATATCAGGCTCTGCGCTGACAGCATAGCACCTACTTGGGATTCTGTCTCCCCCTCCCTTTGCCCCCCCACCTCAAAAATAAACACACATTTAAATATATATATTCTTAACTAAAAATAATAAAGATTACCTACTAATGACAGCTTGTTTTTAAAAGAAAATAAATAAAGGGGCACCTGGGTATCTCAGGTTCAGCTGAGCATCTGACTCTTGATATCAGTTCAGGTCATGATCCCAGGGTTGTGGGAGTCTCTCTCCTTCCCCTCTCCCCTGCTCTCTCTCCCTCTCTTAAAAAAAAAAAAAAGAAAAAAAAAAAGACTCCTTGGGCTTTTGGATATCATATAAAAAAATAAACAAAAGAAAGTAAGTATGAAATCTGTGAGAAAAAAATAATACACAATCATGTTTGTACTTATCATAGTGTGTTTATATATCTTTCTGGTTTTTTTAGTATTTTTTCAATGTTTATTTTTGAGACAGAGAGGGTGCAAGTTGGGGAGGAGCAGAGAGAGAGAGAGAGAGAGAGAGACAAAGCCAGAGGATCCAAAGCAGGCACCGTGCTGTCAGCACAAAACCCAACTTGGGGCTCGAACTCACAAACTGTGAGATCATGACGCAGGCATCTATAAATATAAATATATATATTGATATTGATATTGATATTTATCTTTCTAAAACATAGAGACATACTAGGGCACCTGGCTGGCTTGGTCAATAGAGCATGAGACTCTCGATCTTGGGACTGTAGGTTCAAACCCCACATTAGGTGTCGAGATTACTTAAAAAAATAAAATCTTTAGGGGCACCTGGGTGGCTTAATCTGTTAGGCATCCAACTCCTGATCTCAGCTCAGATCTTTCACAATTGTGAGTTCAAACCCCAAGCTGGGCTCCACGCTGGGTGTGAAGCCTACTTTAAAAACAAAACAAAACAACTTTAGATAAATAAATAAAACATAGAAACATATTTATTAACTATTTATATTTCATGTCTACTCTTTAAATTTTTCTGTGTACTTTCAAGATAAAATATTCGAAGCCACAGGCAGACTTCATAAAAGCTGTACCTAGTAAATACTTAGATTCCCAAAATAAGGAAGATACAGGTACTATATTCATGAGCTCAGAAACTATGAAAGGTGCGTACTTGTAAACAAATAATTGTATCACAATTATGATCATTTTATCATGGTTGTGACAATAACAGAAGAATGCTCTATATAAATCACACCCAAAAATGAGCCCAAAATGTATCAAAGACCTAAATGTAAGAAATAAAACCATAAATCTCTTTAAGAAAAGGGAGTAAAACTTTGTTGACCTTGAGTTAGTCTTCTTAGATATGACACCAAAAGTACAGGCAACAATAGAAAAAATAAATTGGATTTCACCGAAATTTAAAGTTATTGTACTTCAAAGTACACCATCAGGAAGGTTGACGGTACAACCCATATAATGAGAGAAAATATCTGAAAATCATATATCTGATAAGGAACTTATGTCCAGAATATATAAAGAACCCTTATAATTCAACAGTAGACAAATTAAGCTAATGGAAAGAGTAAAAAGATGTGAAGAGACATTCCTCCAAAGAAGATATACAAATGGCCAACAAGCACATGAAACAATGCTCAACATCACTGTTCTTTAGAGTAATACAAATTAAAACCACAATGAGATACCCCTTCACACGCACTAGGACAGTTATAATCAAAAAGACAATAACATGCATTGGTGAGGATGTGGAAAACTGAATCCTCAGAGACTACTGGCAGGATTTAAAATGATGTAGCCATTTTGAAAAACAGTTCCTCAAAATATTAAACACAGAGTTATCATACAACCTAGTAATGTCCAGTCCTAGATATAAACCACCCCCCAAAACAAAAATATACATCCATACACAAACTTCCGCACAAATGTTCATAGCAGCATTATTCACGACAGCCAAAAACTATAAACACTATAAATACCCCTATCTCCATCAATTAATGAATGCATTTTTTAAAATGTGATATACGCTACAATGGAATACTGTGTAAAAAGGAATGAAGTACTGATATATGATACAACTGAAAGGAACCTAGAAAACATTATGCTATGTGAAAGAAATCAATCACAAGACCACTTATTGTATTACTGCAGTGATATGAAATGTGCAGAACAAACAAATCCATAGTTAGAAAGTAGATTAGTGAATGCCAGGAACTGGGGGTAGGGTAGTGAAAAGAGAAAAGGAGATGAAAATTAAAGAATGCAAGGTTTCTTTGGGGGAGCATGAAAATGTCATAAAATTAGGTGGTAATAATGGTTGCACTCCTCTGTGATTATACTAAAACTCACTGAACTGTATACCTGAAAACTGTGAATTGTAGTGCATATGAATTATATCTCAATAAAGCTGTTATAAAAATATACAATAGGCAGGGCACCTGGACGGCTCAGTCGGTGGAGCATCCAACTCTTGATTTTGGCTCAGGTCATGATCACAGGGTCGTAAAATTGAGCCCCACATCAAGGTGTGTGCAGAGCCTGCTTAAGATTCTATCTCTCTCTTTCCTTCCACCCCTTTTCCCCAGATTGTACGCACTCTAAAATTTTTTTTAAAAAATCTATTCCTTTGTTAAAGAAAAAGAATCTAAAATAGAGCACCTGGCTGCTCAGTCAGTAGAGCACACAACTCTCAATCTCAGGGTCCTGAGTTCAAGCCCCATGTTGGGCCTGGAACCTACTGTATTAAAAAAAAAAAAAAAAAAAAAAAAAAAAAAAAAATATATATATATATATATATATATATATAAAATAATAGAGGGATATAACTAATACAGGGGTAGCATAAAGGAAGAGGTATTAAACTCTATTTTTGTGGGTCAATGAAGGTTTTTACAAAGAGAAAATGCTCTCCTTTTACAAAGAGAAAAGCTAGATCCATAAAACTAAAAAGGTTCTTTTCCTGATGAAGGAGACAGGTCTGCTACAATGTACCTACAAGGGTCAAGGCTTACACAGACTGGCAAGTGAATGGAGAGGTACTAAGTGCTGGTCAGCATCCAGAGAGAAGGAAAAGCATACTGGAATGCATGAAACAGTTAATTAATCACATTCAAAGACTTCATACTTTACATGGATGGGGCATGAAGTAAGTGTAAGACAGAGGCAAGAGCTGACTCTTGAGAAGCAGGATAGGTTACAACCAGAGGTAGAGGAGAGTGTAATGGTTAAGTACATGGACTGTGGAGTAGATTCCCTAGATTCAAAAGCTGGCTCCAACGTTTACTACTGGGTGGCCTTGCGGAAGTGACTTAGCATCTGAGTGTCAGTTTCCTTATCTGTCAACAGGGGATAATAGTACGAGGAGGATTAAATGAGTTATTTCACCTTCAGTGTTTAGGACACTGATGCACAAAAGAAGCATCCACTGTCAGAATATTATTTGGTGCTAGATTTGGGCATCTACTTTATTTCTTTATCGTAAGTCAAATAAAAGCAGACTGCAGAGACAGAAAACTGTGGCTTAGCAGTGAATTCCTGGCTTATTGGAGCATCCCTTTCTATGATAGTAAAAAAATCAAGAGCATACCACTAACTTCTTCATTTAATCAAAGAAAACATTTAATCCCCAGTTATACTCTGCAAGGCTCTTGGGATGCAGAAGTGAATAAAGACTCCCTGACTCTGATCCAGATCAGTAGTGAAATGGCAAAATTACCAACCAACAGCTGCCTGGTAGGCTATGTGAATCAACTTGGTGGTCTTGGTCTTATTTCAAATTCACAATTAGCTGCACTTCTAGCAGTCAGCACAAATAATATGAACAAAATATCTTTCCAAATAAGGACCAAGGTCTATAGAAGAATAAAGAAAGTAAGCTCTGTTGGAGCTGCGTCAATATGTACTTATATGCTACTCTGTCAATTTGGCACTTAGAAATATAAAATTTATTCAAATGTAAACCTTATAATCATGGTAACAGGAAAGTACCTAATTCCACCAAAAGACAAATTATATCTATTTTGGTAAATATTCATGATTTTCTAAAAATTATTTATAATAGCACTTTTTTAAATTATAAGATTAAAGCATTGAGAAATCTTCTCAAAATTGACACATGTAAATCTCCCACTTTTACTCATGTAAATAGAAAGGGTGAAAGATCAAGAGAGCTGTTTCATTTTCAAATACTGTATTTATACCTACTAAACTGAAAAAAGTTTGTGCCTTTTCTGTGACTGTCTTAACACTTAGAGGAGTATAAAAGCTAGTTACATAATCCTCACTTTTAATACTTACTAGTTTAGGTGCATCAGTGGCTCAGTCAGTTAAGCGTCTGACTTCGGCTCAGGTCATGATCTCACAGTCAGTGAGTTAGAGCCCCACGTCAGGCTCCGTGCTGACAGCTCAGAGCCTGGAGCCTGTTTCAGATTCTGTGTCTCCCTCTCTCTCTGTCCCTCCCCCACTCACACTCTGTCTATGTCTTTCTCTCTCAAAAATAAATGAACGTTAAAAAAAATTTTTTTAAGAATATTTACAAGTTGAGAAGGCAGGAAAAAAAATGAGATCAATAAATAAAGCAACCCAAAGCAAAATTTTGTTTTCTTTTGTTTTTTTTTTTATGTTTTTGTAAAGACTCTATTTAAAAAAATAAAAGTAAAATAAAAATAAAGACCCTATTTTTTTATTTTTATTTTTTTTATTTTTGAGAGAGAGAGAGAGAACAGAGGAGAGAGGTAGCGGGAAAGAGAGAGAGAATCCCAAGCCAAATCCGTGTTCAGCACAGAGCCCCATGCAGGGCTCGATCCCACAACCCAAGGATCATGACTTGAGCTGAAATCAAGAGTCAGACACTCAACCAACTAAGGCACCAGATGGTCCCAAAGCAACATTTTTAAAAAATAAACTGAGTGGGGCACCTGGTTGACTCAATCAGTAGAAAATGTGAGCACTGATCTTGGGGTTGTAAGTTCAAGCCTCACATTGGGTATAGATATTACTTAAAAATAAAATATTTTTTGGGGGCGCCTGGGTGGCTTAGTGGGTTAAACGTCCGACTTCAGCTCAGGTCATGATCTCACGGTCTGTGAGTTCAAGCCCCGCGTGGGGCTCTGTGCTGACAGCTCAGAGCCTGGAGCCTGCTTTGGATTCTGTGTCTCCCTCTCTCTCTGCCCCTCCCCTGCTCATGCTCTGTCTCTCTCTGTCACAAAAATAAATAAAAGCACTTAAAAAAATTTTTTTAAATAAAAATATTTTTTTTTAAATTAAAAATAATAAACTGAGAATAAAAATGGGGGGAAAATTAATTACACTAAATTAAGTTAAAAAAAGAAAAAAAAAGCTTTAAGGTAAAATGAAACATGAGTGAAACAGAGCCAAGAAGTGAGGCATATGTAGGCAGATGTTAGGATCTAGAAAGAAAAGTGAAATGAAAACAAAAGATAAAAAAGGAGGATTCCACATAGATAAATAACAAGTGAAGGACACTGGAAAGGCCAATACAACAGTATTTTTTTTTTAGTGCCAAGTATAACAGTATTAATAGAACTCTGGAGTGTGAATAATTCAACTCTAGGATCAAAAAATATAAAGTGTGAAAAAAAATAGCAGTGTTATGAGCAGAGAGAGAAGGGAGGGAGCAGAGAAGAGGATGGGGTCACCTTTCCAACTAAAATTTATGACAGTATAACATGGCATCACAGACTCTATAGGACTAACTTCAGCAAAGATTATTAAGAGAGCTGCTTATGCAAAAAATATTCAAGGCCTTCATCAAATTTCTCAAAGTCTCTAAATCCTATGATATTCAAATCATTTATCACCCTTGTCAATTTTCTTTTTTTCCCTTAAGAACTGGTATAACTCAGGACACCTGGGTACCTCAGTCAGTTGAATGTGTTACTCTTGACCTCAGCTTAGGTCATGATCGAGGATCACAGGATGGAGCCCCACATCAGACTCTCTACTGAGCATGGAACCTGCTTAAGATTCTCTCTCCCTCTGTCTTTCTCTTTCTCTTTCTCTCTCTCTCTCTCTCTCTCTCTCTCTCTCTCTCTCTCTCTCTCTCCCCCCCACCCCCGCCCTTCTCCCCTACTCACCTGCACACTCTCCCTCTAAAAAAAAAAAAAGAACTGGTGTAACTCAACTAGATCCTCACTGGACAGTCGCTTTGGGTAGAGCAAAGGACATCCCTAACATTACTTCCATACACTTAATGACATTTTACACCTGTAAGATTTTCAATTCACTGCACAAATTTACCAGAATAAATACTTACATATTAAAATAACTTGTAATTAAGGAGACTACAATCAGTCAGTTAAAAAGTACCTCCTGCCTTCCTCATTGTACTTACATTAGGCTTTGCATAATGCAATTTGCATAAACTGGTCTATCTTTGCTACTACACACTGACTACTGCAAATAAATAAAATGGTTCATGCCAACAGTGCCATTCACATTACAATTACATAAAATATTCGTCGGGGGAAAAAAGCCACTGCTCAAAGGCAGAATGGACACATATTAGTGACTGTTCCCAGCAGCCGCCTGAAAGGATACAAAAGCCTACCTGGCAATGGGAGCTTAAAAGGACTGTAGCCTTTTGACAAAGGAATTGTGCCAGGACTAGCCTGGAAATGTGAGGGTGAGTATTGACTCCCAAGCTTCTAAAGAATAATGGTGATTACATCAGAAGTTAGCTTTAACTCAATGAAATGTTTAGGGTAAGAGAGTGACTATGACCACAGCCAAGGATGGCCATTCACTGACCAAATATTCCTTGAGCATCTACTATGTGCCAGGTACTAGTCAACCCACTGGGGATACAACAATAAAAGAGACAATGTAACTGCCCTCATGGAACTTATACTACTGTGAGGGGAAAGACAACAAACCAGTAAACAAAAAGTGTCAAATAAAGTAAATACAACAAAAGCAGTGTCAGGAAAAGCAGTGGAGTAGAGAGGAGGTACTTCTATAACAAGGTGGTTAAAGAGGTAACACTTACACAAAGATCCAAATGAGATGAGGGAGTTACCTAAAGCTCTCAGCGCTATTCCATGTATAGGAAAGAGTAAATAGAAAGGCCCTGTGGCAGAACGAGCACAGCTGCTTAAAAGAAAAGCGGAAAGGTCACTATGGGCCGAGAAAAGTGAGCAAGACTGGGAGTGCAAGGGGATGAAGTCAGAAAGATGTGAAGAGGCCAAGTCATACAGGCCTTAGAGGTCAAGGCAGGGAACTTGGATTCCTTAACATTGTGACAGGAAGAAACTGGAGGGTTTACTGACAGGAAAGTGATAAGGGAAGCAGGGAAGTGACAAGACCTGATACACTTTTAAAAGTTTGGATTACTCTGGTGATTAGAGAAATATAAACTTTCTTACTTGACCTTATAGACTTAAATCTTAAATTGTAAAGAGACTATCCTTAATACTCCTGCCACTATCATGTAGTTACTCACCTAAAAAGCTTAAAGATACAAAAAAAAAAAAAAAAACAAAAAAACCTGTAAATATGTCTGTTATAATAGTGTCACATCACAAAAGAATATGAAAATATTTTCTGCATTATTCTTTAAAAAGTAATTATTCCAGCATTTATCTCAACCTAAACTTCACTTATTCCAATTTCTAAAAGACATTGTTTATAAGATTCTTTTTTTTTCCTTCCACTATAGACAAGACACAGTTGAAAAAAATGGAGTTTTGCCAAAAGCCAAAATGTCTCTATTGCCCCCTAGTGCCCATCTTAAAGAATGAAGACCTTCACACATTTGCGGTTTGGAAATGGAAAGGAACATTCACTGGATTTTGGAATAGAGCTTCTAGCATCCTCTGCTGACAGAATCTTGTAGGTGTAATGAAACTGCTCTGTTTTAAGGAACATAAATTTCCTCTGAAGTTAAAATCATTAAGCTTCCTCGCATTGTTTTTTTTAAGACTTTTCTCTCTAGTCCACTACAATTTAATTAAAATTGGTCATTAATCAAATATTGGTAATGATAATGAAAACAATGATAAAGCCCAGCAATTGTGAGTGCTTAGTTATGTGTCAATCCCTGTGTTAAGTGGTTACTTAAATCATCTCATTCTCATATCAACTTCTGAGAGCTAAAAGAGAATTTTTACCTACTTTTAATTCCTCAACCTTTCCCTATGCATGAGGGAAAGAGACTGACTGATACAGGTGGCTGGCAATGACCAAGGCTAAGGGGATGAGAAGCCTCAGACCAGAAGGCAAAGAAGCACAGTGGTGACCCAAACTTGGACTCTCCACCACAGAACGTGCCAGCCAGGGAGTCAGAGAAAGTTCATGGAAAACAGGTGCTCACAACTAAAAAGTCACTGTTACATCCAGCCTTTAGTTACAGTCATAAAAATGCAACTTTCAGTTTTCTCGGGTAATGGGAAAGAGGATAGCAAGGATAATAAAAATCCTCAATAATCCCAAAGCCTCCACTTAATTATAAGTTACAACTAGCTTCACATTTAATTAAAAAATCAAAATCAGGCACAAGTAATAGATATGGTTTAAAAATTGGGGCGCCTGGCTGGCTCGGTGGAGCATGCAACTCTTGATCTCGGGGTCATGAGTTCAAGCCCCATGTTGGGCATGGAGCCTACTTAAAATAAAAAGTCTAAAAAAATAAAATAATAAAAAATGTTTTTTACCTTTTTTCTCTGACCCCACCTACTTGAATTTTTGTTCACTTATTAAATTCAAAGAAAGATACTACTAATAATAAATCTTCAAATATTAAATAGTTCTAATTAGTTGACAGCTGGTATAGTCTGATAAAGCTGAGTAATGGTTTGCATACAATTTTCAGATGCATTCTACTTGAAAGAGCAATCCCATTATCATCGTAGAGAAGTAAAATGGAATAAAGTAAGAATAAAAAAGCAAGTTTGTCATCAGAAGAATTATGATATACAACATTAACATTCCTGATCCAGTGACCTCAGCAGTGACACGAGACCAACTACTAACAGGCCACTGATATAAACTGAATATAAAAAAAACAACAAAATGAATCACGGCTAGGTGATATAGTTTTTAACGTACCTCCTGATTATGTTATCTCATAATTTTCCTTCCAATTATACTGCTAAGTAAAAACTCATTGTTTGGGATGCCTGGGTGCCTCAGCTGGTTAAGCATCTAACTTAAGCTCAGATCATGATCTCATAGTCCATAGGTTCGAGCCCACATTGCGCTCTGCACTGACCTGACCATGCAGAGCTTGTTTGCGATTCCCTCTCTCCTTCTCTCTCTCTGCCCCACTTGCACACTCTCTCTCCCTCTTAAAATGAATAAATAAACTTTAAAAAGAACTCAATCTTTAAAACTTTTGTTGACTAGAAGGGGGCACAAAGAAGTATTTGGGTGTTTGAATGGTGCCTAAACACAGAATATGAATATACAATTATCAAAACTTACCAAACTAAACCCTTAAGCTCTGTGTACCTTATTATATATAAATTACACCTCAATAAAAACAATCACATTTCCTTTTGGTTTTGTGAGACTGTTTTAAGAAGAGAAAGCTGTAACTTTTTTTGCCTCATTTGACAGACAGGTTCATAAGGAGTCAGACTCTGTACAATTAAATAAATATCATTTGACTCAGGGAACAGCTTCTATATTATTAAACTATTATGTGACTAAATTGTAAACTTAGATAAAATAATTAAAAAATAAGTCAACTGTAAACTAAGACAAGGCAAATATAATGATTCTTCCAGAAATAGGTGTCTATATATATTTCTATACTCACATTACCTCTGTTCACTCCTCTAACCCCTAATTCCATTTTCCATGTAAAAACGAACGACTGCTATGTCACAAAGAGAGAACACTCTCAAATGTCATAAAATGAACTGTTCAATTATAAAAACAAAATACACTCAATTTCACTTGACAAATGTTTACTTTGTATGCACTATATAAAGGACATTACACTGGAGCTTTGGAGAGTTTTAAAGAATTATGAACCATTTATATACAAGTCCCTGTACTTGAGATCATTAAACATGATTGCAAAGTGGAGGCAGAGGAGTTAAGACAAGCATATAAATAATGATTTAACAAGGACAATACTTTGTGTTTGCTACAGAAGCCTGTGAAGGGAAACATGCAGTTAGAATCTGGAGAGGCTGCTTGGAGGAAATCACATGTGAAATGGCCCCTAAAGGCTAAACAGAATTTTAACAAGCAGAAACTAGAGGAATGGAAAGGAAGCATTACGGTTTTGATCAGTATCAACTCAAAACTTTGTTAGAGAGAATTAATGGGCAAACAGGAATTGGTGGAGTATGACACATTTATAAATAAGATCTTACATATATTTGTCTATAGTGATGAAAAATTAGATACGTCCTTGAAAAAATATATCCTGAGTTACTGATACAACTAGTGCTAAATGGGAACTGAATTATATGTCAGTTGCAGAAAATAATAAAAGAGAACGGGAAAAAGTAAAACTCCTCTTAAGAAATAATATCATAAACACAATTGAAAAAAGTGCTTATTTTGTTTATTGGTATAACTTGCTTCACTACAGAGACACATTTCCCTAAATTGAAGCATTTAAAATACACTTTCTCCAAAATGGTACCTGCTAGGGGAGAAAGGGGAGTTGTTATTTAATGGGTTTAGAGTTTCAGTTTTGCCAGATGAAAAAGTTCTAGCAATCTGTTGCAAAACAATGTGGATATAGTTCACACTACTAGACTATACATTTTAAAGTAAGTAAGATGGGGGCGCCTGGGTGGCTCAGTCGGTTAAGCGGCCGACTTCGGCTCAGGTCATGATCTCGCGGTCTGTGAGTTCGAGCCCCGCGTCGGGCTCTGTGCTGACAGCTCAGAGCCTGGAGCCTGTTTCAGATTCTGTGTCTCCCTTTCTCTGACCCTCCCCCATTCATGCTTTGTCTCTCTCTGTCTCAAAAATAAATAAACGTTAAAAAAAAAATTTTTTAAGTAGGTAAGATGGTAAATTTTATGTGTGTTTTACCATAATAAAAAAAAATTGGCATCTGAAAATAAATAACTCATACCTAAGGTTAAAAAAATAAAAATTAAAAATTAAAAGTAATGAAATAAGTTACAAAATAAAATGTACTTTCTCTGTTAAGAAATCCTTCTGTAAAAAAAAATAATTAAAAAAATATAAAAATAAATAAAATTTTAAAATTTTTAATATTTTATTTTTATCTTAAATTTTCTTTAATGTTTTATTTATTTTTGACAGAGCACAAGTGGGGGAGGGGCAGAGAGAGAGGGAGACAGAGGATCCAAGGCAGGCTCTGCATTGATAGCAGTGAGCTCATTGTGGGGCTTGAACTCATGAACTGTGAGATCAAGACCTGAGCTGAAGTTAGATGCTCAACCGACTGAGCCACCTAGGCACCCAAATAAAAAAAAAAAATTTTTTAAGGAATGCTTCTGTAAAGTTTTTTGAAGGTCCATTTCTATACCTCCATTTCCCTTGTGAATATTTCAATGCTTCTCTATATAAATGAACTTGACAAATACATAGTTGAACTTGACTAAATCTTGGCCAAGGTTAGTGTTAATGGAATCTTTCTTTGACAAAATGAACCAAAAAGACTGCAACTCATTTTTGAAGAAAGAACAGTACAGTAACTAAACAGCAAGATGTAACAGACACAAAAGAATTCAAATGAAATTTGTGCATGCTAATATAGTAACCAAATCCTAGGAGTTTAAAGATTGCATTAAATTTAAAATTAAAAATTTTAATCCATAAATTTTATCCAAATCCATAATTTAAATTTTAAATTTAATCCATTTTAAATTTTATTTAAATCCATAAATTTTATGTCGTCTGTTCCTTTGGAGAAAGGGAGCTAAAATGTTTAAGCTAATACATTTACAATGAACAAAATAAAATCAAGTAGAGTGTATGTCATACAATATTAAAGGACTATTCATGATAACTAAAAAAGTTTTTTTAAAGTAAATAATTTGCCATTACTCTAACTGAAAGCACCAAACACTGAATATAAATTTATGCTCACTACAGAGTTATTAATTGGCTCCCCCCCTCTCCACATTATCCATCCTTTGTAATGGAAGCACTGAATTTTAGCTACAATCCTGGCTTGCTAAAGTAAATTATTGTATTTCTCATGTGAAAGATTAAGTTCAAAGTCAGTACCCTTCTTTATCCCTTCTGCCTTCCTGATGATAAAAATTTTAAAAAACCATGGCTATAGCTTGAGCATACATCTTTTTTTTTTTTTTAATTTTTTTTTTTTTCAACGTTTTTTAATTTATTTTTGGGACAGAGAGAGACATAGCATGAACGGGGGAGGGGCAGAGAGAGAGGGAGACACAGAATCGGAAACAGGCTCCAGGCTCCGAGCCATCAGCCCAGAGCCTGACGCGGGGCTCGAACTCACGGACCGTGAGATCGTGACCTGGCTGAAGTCGGACGCTCAACCGACTGCGCCACCCAGGCGCCCCTTGAGCATACATCTTGAAGTCCACATATTGAGGATGGCAGAACAAAAGGAAAGAAGTAACCTAAATCTATGGTACCCTGTACCTGCAAACTAGTTCTGGTCCATTTAACTGTTGATTGCATTTATGTGAGATAGAAAAAAAAGTCTTCTATCTTTTTTAAGCCATTGTATTTTCCACTTTGTCAGCATCACCCAAATTACATAATACAGAATTCCTCCCTTAACCATGGTTTCACTTTCCTGTTTCAGCTACCCGCAGTCAACCGTGGTCCAGCAGCATACGGTCAGGTCTAATGCAGCCTAACACATTGCAGCATAATGCCTACGTCATTCACTTCACTTCACTTCATCACATAGGCATTTTATCATTTCACATCATCACAAGACAGTGAGTATTTTGGAAGAGACCACATTCACATAACTCTTATTACACTATATTGTTATAATTGTTCTACTTTATCATTAGTTGCTGTTAATCTCTTACTGTGCCTAATTTATAAACTAAACTTTACACAAATACATATATATATATATATATATATATACACATACATATATATACACATGTATATAAACATTAAAAAACATTTTAAAACATTAAAAAAAATTTTAAATAAGGTACAAAAGTTTCCTTTTAGTTTCATTTTTAGACGTTTCTAAATTTTTCTTAACGTTTATTTATTTTTGAGACAGAGAGAGACACAGCATGAGCAGGGGAGGGTCAGAGAGAGAGGGAGACACAGAATCCGAAGCAGGCTCCAGGCTCTGAGCTGTCAGCACAGAGCCCTACGCGGGGCTCGAACTCACAAACTGTGAGATCATGACCTGAGCCGAAGTCAGACGCCCAACTGACTGAGCCACCCAGGTGCCCCATCATTTTTAGACGTTTTTATTAGAAATCACTTTAAGGGGCGCCTAGGCGGCTCAGTCAGTTAAGCACCCAACTTTGGTTCAGGTCATGATCTCAGTTTGTGGGTTCGAGCCCTGCGTCGAGCTCTGTACTGACAGCTCAGAGCCTGGAGCCTGCTTCTGATTCTATGTCTCCCTATCTTTCTGCTCTTCCCCTGTTCATGCTCTGTCTGTCTCTCTCTCTCTCTCTCTCTCTCTCTCTCTCTCTCAAAAATAAACATTTTTTTAAAAAAATTTTTTAAAGAAATCACGTTAAAATTTTTTAATTCACTTTCTGCTATATATTAAAATAGGTGACCATCATGATAAACAATAGGCACCATTCTAAGGGTTCCAAATACATTTATTCACTCATTAAATCATCTACACAATTCCAGTTAAGTATTTTATTAGCCCTATTTTACAGAGAAGAAAAGACCAAGAGAGGTTAAGTAACTTGCCCAAAGTCACACAGCTTGAAAGTAAAAGCTCCATGAGGCTCCAAAATCCACTCGCTTAATCACTATTCTATACTGCCTCCCTGTATCTATATTTTGTTTCTTTTTATTGTCTGGATTACTATTATAGTACTCCAGTTAACAGCAGAAGCTGGGAGACAACTTAAGTAGCTATTGCTGTTGGAGTGATGCTGGATTCATTAAGGTGGTAGTAATGGAGATGGACAGAAAAGGAGAGATCTGGCTGGAGATAGAGCTAATAAGACTTGGTAATGAATTGGACGTGGGGTAGGAAGGAAAGAGGAATCAATGATGGTGACTAGGTTTTGTGACCTATCCATCAGCAAATGTTTAAAACTCTGCCTCCTATGCTTTATGTAACTTTATTTATGTTACTTGTTGTGTTTTTTTTTATGTTTATTTATCTTGAGAGAGAGAGAGAGACAGTGGGGGAGAAAGGAACAAAGAGACAGAAAGAGAGAGAGAATCCCAAGTAGGCTCCATGCTGTCTGTACAGAGCCCAACACAGGGCTCAATCTCACAAACCGTGAGATCATCATCGGCTGAGCCAAAATCAAGAGTCAGATGCTTAACCAACTGAGCCACCCAGGGGTCCCTATGTTCCTTGCTTTTCTATTTTCCTTCATTCTTCCTAACTTATGCTTTCTTATAGCATTTCACTTCATTAAGTCCTTTTTGGAACAAGTTAAGATACAAATTTACTCATAATACTTAAGATTTATTTTATATTCATGTTCAATATTCTGTTTGGAGTTTTTTTCCCTCTATCTGTTCTACTTTTTAAATTAAGATCTTAACCGGCTTACAATGAAAGAATGTTAACTGATGTAACCCCATTATTTGTTTCTTTTCTTTTTTTTTAATGTTTATTTTTGGGAGAGACACGGACAGACAGTGAGCAGAGGAGGGGCAGAGAGAAAGGAAGACACAGTATCTGAAGCAGGCTCCAGACTCTGAGCTGTCAGCACAGAACCTGAAGCAGGGTTAGAACCCACCAACTGTGAGATCATGACCTGAGCTGAAGTCTGATGCTTAACTGACTAGCCACCTAGGCGCCACTCCATTATTTGTTTTCAATCACAGATACAACTTATGATCAATATGGAAACTAGAAAAGAATACAAAGCTATGCAGCAGAGGAAAAAAAAAAAAAACCAATATCCTCAGGTCCAACAATCCAGAAACAAGCAATGGAAATACTTTGTTCCATACATATGTATCATTTAAATTTTTGAAATCATACTGTCTAGACAGTTTTACATCTTTTCACGGTGCTACTGAAAACTCTTACTAAACACATTTAATGGCTGCATAATATTTTATGACTACACAACAATTTACTTGTCATTCCTCCTGTTATTAGACATGTATTCACATTATTTCTAATTATTCTAATATTTCATATATATCTATCATTTTCAAACATTTTTAGACATGGAATCTTTCTGACTACAGAAAGCTCTGAGCAAGCCCAACACAACATAAACCTAACACTTTTTTTGATAAATTATAAAATTTACTTATATTTTGCCTTTAAAAGCCAGAACAAATTTCACTTTCTGGAAAGTCAGCTTATCAGAAATATATGAAGTACACTTAAGATAAGGAAGTCAGTTTCCTGTTACCACCAATGATATGGACATACTCTCATGAGTTCTCTCAAATGAAAACAGATGAGAGAGCCAATATCACCACCTATCACTCTCAGATAATGTTCCGTGGAACACATTCTGAAAAATCACTATTATAAATAGTACTGTGATAAACATCTTTGGGCATGAAGCTTTTTCCAAATTTCCTCAGGATAGAATCCCAGAAATAGTATTACTGAGATTAAAGGAAATGACATTTTTAAGGCTCTCAATACTTAGTAATTTGAGTTTCAATAATAAAAACAGCTATTAGAGCTACTGGCCAGTTCCTAGCCTATTTACCTGTTCACAGTCCTTCAAAGACTATGATGGTTATGATTTAATAAGTATAATTCAAGACAGTCACAAAAAGATATAAAAATGGATATGATACAAAAGGCCAGGCACTTACCATCGCTCTCATGTCATTCTCAAAAGCAGCTAACAGTAACACTTCTAAAGACATCAACCACCACATATTACAGAAGAAATATTTTTCACAAAATAATAATCAAAATAAATATTACTTCTTGGTTATTTGAGAGCAAGAATATTCTTACAAGTCTTATATGAAAACTTCAAAGTGGCTTCACTGTCACAGACAAACAAGGCAGCAATTCCATATCCTTCTTTTTGAGAAACATTATTTTGTAAGCAATATCCCATGTCCTTAAATATCCATGACACATGATACAGATCACAACTTACAGACGGACCCTTACATAGTTAACCTATTTAAGCAAGCAGTGACAGCAGGTTGGGAAGTGGTGCTGCCACAGGTGGACTGGGAAGAGGCTTACCTGTGCAGCCTTTTGTTACAACACAGATTGCAGATGTTGAGACAGGATCCACCCCAGTCCTACTGAATCCATCTCCAGATTACAAAGCCTAAGCATACTTAATTTTTAATTGTACCAAAGATGATTCTTACATTCAGAGTAAGAACCACTGGGTTAAAAAAAAAAAAAAAAAAAAAAAGGTTATGTTAAAAATATTTTTCCAGGGGCGCCTGGGTGGCTCAGGTTAAGCGGCCGACTTCGGCTCAGGTCATTATCTCGCGGTCAGTGAGTTCAAGCCCCGCATCGGGCTCTGTGCTGACAGCTCAGAGCCTGGAGCCTGTTTCAGATTCTGTGTCTCCCTCTCTCTGGCCCTCTCCCGTTCATGCTCTGTCTCTCTCTGTCTCAAAAATAAATAAACGTTAAAAAAAAAAATTTTTTTTCCATTACTTTCAATAATACTTGCTGAAATATTTAGCCAGTCAAGTATGTGAACTTGGCTGCTTTCCTATTAAGTAGAATGTCTCTCTAAAAAGCCACAGTGCTTTGCAAGTTTCTGAGCAACAAAATAATCAAATTGTATTCAGGAATCCCCAGATGGAGTCCTGCCTGCTGTAGTGGTTTATTTTCCCTCATTTAGGGAGTGAGTACTATTATTTGCAACGTGACTCGTGTTACAAATAGTTTAATCTTGAAGCAGCAAAGAAAAGGATTGAACAGAAGATCCTAAAGGCAAAGAGACAAGTGGCTTCAGCAAAAGTTTAAATGGGAGAAAATGAAAGCCTGAGTTTGATCGCAGAAGATGAATTTAGAACACTGTTGGAGCTTAAACATGGACATGTTTCATGAGTCATTAGAAAGCTGGAACTGAGGAGCCCCTGGTCGGCTCAGTGAGTTAAGCGTCCAACTTCGACTCAAGTCATGATCTTGCAATTCATGAGTTCGAGCCTCGTGTTGGGTTCTCTGCTGTCAGCTCAGAACCCACTTCGGATCCTCTGTTTCTCTCTCTCTCTCTTTCCCTCTCGCCCACTGGCTCTCACTCTCTCTCTCTCTCTCTCTCAAAAATAAACATTAAAAGAAAGAAAGAGAGAGAAAGAAAGAAAGAAAGAAAGAGAAAGAAAGAAAGAAAGAGAAAGAAAGAAAGAAAGAGAAAGAAAGAAAGAAAGAAAGAAAGAAAGAAAGAAAGAGAGGGAAAGAAAGCAAGCTGGATCTGAAGTTTAAATGAGATGATGCAATGCTTCCAGCTGCTCTGAGTGAATAGTAGTCATGAGGTAAGAAAATGTAAGATGTAAGAAACTTCACCCAGGGGCACCTGGGTGGCTGGCTGGTTAAGTGTCTGACTCTTGGTTTCGGCTCAGGTCATGATCTTTCAGCTTCTTAGTTTCAAGCCCCACATCGGGCTCTGTGCTGGCAGCACAGAGCCTCCTTGGGATCATCTTTCCCCTTCTCTCTGCTCCTCCCCCACATGCACTGCCTCTGTCTTTCTCAAAATAAACTTTATTAAAAAAAAAAAAAAAACTTCACCCAGGTCAAACATGAAATGGTAAGGCAAGCAAGGACAGGTCCTCAGGGAATGCTTATTATTGGGGACATGTGAGGAAATAATGAAAGTTTTGAAAGAAACTTTCTAGAAATGCAAGCACCATTGGAACAGGGATTTTCTGGCTTTATTCACTGTTATATCCCCAACACCTGGAAAGTACCTGACTCATAAAAAGTGCTCAATAAATATCTGTTGAATAAAACAAAGAGAGAGGCAGCAAACCAATAGTATAAAGAAATAGCAAAGAAAGAGTTTCAAGAAAGAAGACATCAACACTGTCCAATATTGCAGAGGTACAGAATGAGAATGAAGAAAGGGCCTTTGGATTTAGATATTTTGACTTTGTCTGTGAGGACAGTGTCTTAACAGAAAAGATTTCCAGAGAAAATGTGGTAACAAAACAAAAGTAGCAATACAGATACTACTTTTGAAACATTTGGTGAGAAAGAGGAAATTAGACAGTAGCTTGTAGGGAAAACTGAATTAAAGAAAGATTTTAGTATGCTTGCAAGCTTAGAGCCAACAGCTAGTAGAAAGGAAAAGGCTGAAAACACAAAAGGAAACAAAAGGCACAAAAGATTGGTGATGATGAAACCAAGAATGGGCAAAAAAAGGAGAGGAAGTCAAGGAGAGGAGGGAAAATTCTGATATGTTCCAAACCGTTAAAATATAACTAGCATTTTGATATATAAAACAATCTCCTGGGTGGCTCAGTTGGTTGAGCATCTGACTCTTGATTTGGCTCAGGTCATGATCCCAGGGTCATGGCATCAAGCCCAACATCAGGTTCCACACTGAGCTTGGAGGCTGCTCAGGATTCATTCTTTCTCTTTCTCTCTCTCTCTCTCTCTCTCTCTCTCTCTCCCTCCCTCCCTCCCTCCCTCCCTCCCTCTCTCTCTCTCTCTCTGCCCCTGTCCCCTGCTCTCTCTCTCTCAAATAAATAAAAATAAATAAATAAATAAAACAATCTCCTATAATTTTGCTTAGCATTACTCCAAACTAATTTCCTAAAGGAACTAAATTCAGTTTCTAAATCAACAAAGAATTACTAGGGCTGAATTCCAAACAACCATAAAAACAAGATTTCTTCAAAGGCCTGAAACATTTGAACTCAATGTTGAAACATACGCCAAACATTGCTATGCAAATAATGTAAAATAAATCATGCTAATTTGTCTGGCTAGATCCTACAACATTCACATTCAAGACAGTAATCAGCAGATTTTGCTTTGCCTATGATCCCTGACTCTAGAGGCTGCCAAAATCCCACATATCAAATACAACATAAGTTGTAGTCAAAGAGTCGTGTTCTCACTCAGAACCTAAAAAACAGCCTAAGGTTGCCCCCTTCTACTACTATTAAACCACAGTCTGAAAACTGAAGGACTCAATTCAAGGCCAATATAATTTATCCAAATCTAGGAAGGCCACTGCAAAGCCACATTCACATTTGCAAATTTCCAAGCTGCCTGCTTTACCTGCCATCTCTGCCCTAGCCTTGGAAATGTTAGTTATGATAGACACCCAAAAGACATTTTTCTTCTTGGAAAAGAAACAAGGAATCTCCCACTCTTGTCTTATCTCCCTTCCAAAAGTTTAATCAGTTAACAATGCCAATAAACTTTGCATAATCAATTAGTGCACACTTTAAAATTAAGGCTGTTATTGGTACACTTATCCACAGCCTTGCTTTGACCTGCATATTATCAGCATTTTCTTTTACTATATTTGCAAAGAAAAAAAAGGTACACCATAAAAAGACTTAGTAATTTTCTTTCAAGAGACGTGACGTGTATAATCTTATAAAAAAACAGAAAACTAAAAAACAAACAAAAACAAACAGAAAACTGTTATTCAGTCCCCTGATACGCTTTAATTACAGCCACGAAAGGCTAAAGCTTACAGACAAGCTTCTGAGTCCCACACCTTGGCATGCTTTTACTTCTTTGCCCAGCTGCACTTCAGGCTTACTCACACATCAATTCCATGTCAAAAGTTTGGCCTTCTTTATCAACTTTCCATTCTAGGCAAGTTGACTTTCGTATCATCTGGAATCTAACCTTGTATATATTGCCTGTGTTCCTGCCATTTACTCTTCACAGACAACATGTGGCCTATGTGCACATGTCCACCAAAATGTAACCCTCTACAAGGTTCATTCAAATTCCACATCTTCCAGAAAGGTGCTCTTCTCCGTACTGATCTCTACGTTTGTTCTCAGCAGCCTTATCTTTCCACCTCCCCCTTATGAGAAAACTCAGCCAGGTGCTATTCATATGACATTTCACCACCATATCATATACTTGCATACATTTGAGCCCTCACTATAGCAATTTTTTTCTTACTCAGAACACCCTTCTTTTTTCCATGCTCTGTTCTCCAGCTTCTTGTCAGCCTTGCAAACCTGTGTTAACCAGCTGAGGCTACGATAACAAAATACTACAAACTACATGTCTTAAATATCAGAAGTTTATTTTCTCATCACTCTGGAAGGTAGAAGTCCAAGACCAAGGTGTCGGCAAATTTGATTTCTGTTGAGAGCTTTCCTCCTGGCTTTTAGATGCCTACCTTCTTGCTTTGTTATATGAAGACCTGATTCTCTGGTGTCTCTCTTCTCTTTTTTCCTCTTATTTTATAAAAAAAAAAATTTTATAGAGAGCATGAGTGGAGGATAGAGGCAGTGGGGGAGGGGAGGGGTGGGAGAGGTGGGAGGGAGAGAGAGGGGGAGGGGGGAGGGAGGGAGAGAGAGAGACAGAGAGAGAGAGAGACAGAGAGAGAGAGAGACAGAGAGAGAGAGGGAGAATGAATATTTCAAGCAGGCTCCATGCTTGGCACAGAGCCTGACATGGGGCTCAGTCCCATGACCCTGAGATCATGACCTGAGCCAAAACCAAGAGTCGGACACTCAACTGACTGGGCCACCCAGGTGCCCCAGTGTCTCTCTTCTCATAAGCACACTAATCCTATAACATCAGGGTCTACCCATATGACCTATAATTTAACCTTAATTACTTCCAAAGAGTCTCACCTCCGAATGCCACACTGGGGGTTAGGGCTTCAACATATGAATCCTGAGGGCACACAAACATTCACTACACAATATTCTCACATTTCATGATCAACCTAATTATTACCTACTCTGTGAACTACCCAAAATAATTAAGCATATCTTTCTCATGTCCATAGCATATTGTGACCTAGATGTGACCTTCTTATTGCTTCTGATTTATCTTTATGTGCTTGAAAAGAAAATGTTAGATAAGGGTTCTATATATATGTATATATGTATATATATATATATATACACACACACACATATATATATATATATACATATATACATATATATAGAGAGAGAGGAGGGAGAGATGTATATACATAAATGTATATATATATATGTATACATTTATATTGTCCGGTACTATACTCTTACTAATTGTCTTAATTTCTGAATCTCCCATTATGACTGTAGATTTGTCTATTCCTCCTTATAATGCTGTCAATTTTTGCTCTGAATATATTGTGTTAAATTCATGGAGATTAAGAAAGGCCAAATTTTCCTAGAGAATAAACTTTTCCTTTTAGCATTAAGTAATAACACTCATTTTGCTACTTTTACTAATTATGACATAAAGATTATTTTGTGTTACATTAGTTTTATAAGACTAATCAGTTATCTTTTGGTTAGTATTTTCCTGCTATAGTCACGGAGCAGAGAGACATGGAGCCCAACACAGGGCTTGAACTCACAACCCTGAGATCAAGACCTGAGCTGAGATCAAGAGTTGGACACATTATTATCCAACTGAACCACCCAGGCACCCCTATTCCTTTCTTTCAACCTTTCTATGCCAGTACATTTTAGGTCTATCACTCATAAACAGAATATATCTAAATTTTTTAAATCTAGTCTGAGAAATTTAAGTGGCAAGTTGAGTCCACTTACATCTACTGTGAATGCTGATATACTTGCATTCATGCCTACCACCTTATTTTGTGATCTCTATTTACCAAGATTTTCCTCTACTTCATTTTTCTCCTTTCCTGTCTTTTACTGCAACGATTGAGTTGTCTTCAAAGGCATATCAAGAGCATTGCGGTGGAAGTGGTGCAGACAATAAGGGGGTGCATTGCCTGTAAAGAACCTTAAAATAATATTAAAATCAACTGAAGATGAGTCTGTTTTCCAGTATCATCATTTGCTGGCAGTTCTAAAAAGTCAGTTCAGAAATGTGTTTTTTGTTGCTTTTTACTATGATCAGTGCTGAGTTTTGATAATATATAAGTCTCAAATTAGCAAATTTTTATTATTTCAATAAGCATTATACTATACATGCAGTTGATATAGAGAACTCCCAGTTACACAGTCTGTACCACATACATACACATACATACTCATATACTTATGTTTATAGATAACGTTTTGAGTGGTTCAGAATCATTCAAGCTTACTTTAAGGGTAGTTTCATATCTCCAATCCTTGTTGTACTACACATTTCTGCATTTAAACAACAGATTCAAAACAAAGTGACACATTAAGACAAAGAAATAATACTTGAGTATCTTCCATTCTGTTATTCTTTGAGGAAAAATAAAAGATGGGAGACTAGGTTGGCAGAAGAATCCAAAAGAGCAATGCTTGAACACCTGAATTGTTTTCACCAAAAACATTCTAAAGCAGATAATTTGATGATAATATTTACCATAACCTAGCCATTTTCTGATTTTTATGGAAGAAATCTTTAGAAGTTTTTATCAAATGTACTAGAAAATGGTATTTTTTCTAGAAAAGACATTTTAGTGAAACCAGGTATTTTTCAAAAGCCACTAGAATTGATATCAAGATAAAAAGAGATATGATCAACACTGCAGTTTCAGAAATCTATTATAAAACACAATTTTTAATGAAACTGCCAAATTTATCCTTATGTGCCTCTTTTTTTCATTTCACATACATGTGCACAGACACACGTGTATGTGTGCACATGTGTATATATACATATATCTGTCATTTCATGAGAAAAAAATTTTTCAAAATTAAAAGTTTTCTTTGATCAACTATGAATAAATATAGATTGACAAATTTTGTATACTGGATACTGAACAAGAATATGCAAAGAATGCCCATTTTGTGAAGTCACTGACAGATTTGCAAAAGTTGTTCCTTTTCTGACCATCATTTGTTTCATCTCATAATCGTTACTGAAAATAATTTGTCAGAGGATGACATTAAAAAATTATCCACTCCAGGTGTCAAATACATAAAGTAAACCAGTGGTTTTCTTTATGTTTTCTTTTACCATTTTGGAGGTTATACAATTTGTTTCTATTCTTTGGGTAACTACTCTTAAAATTTTAACTTGCATACTTGACTTAACCTAATCTGCAGTTAACAAATATCTCTAGCTTCCTCCCAAATAATACAAGGACTTCAAAATGAATGAACTGATTCTACTCTCCCATCTTCCATATTATTGTTTACAATAATTTGAGATCTACTTTGTTCTTATATCCCCCCAAATTTATTCACTACCATTATGTACACTCAATGCTTATGTATATTTAACAAAATTGTATTCCTTTTTTTTTTAAGTTTATTTATTTTGGGAGAGCGTGAGCGCATGCATGCACACAAGCAAGGGTGGGGCAGAGAGAGAGAACGCGCAAGAGAATCCCAAGCAGACTCCTGACTGCCAACATGGAGCCCAACGCAGGGCTCAACCCCACAAACTGTGAGATCGTGACCAACATCAAGAGTTGGACGCTTTACCCACTGGACCACCAGGTGCCCATTAATTCCTTTTTAACACATTGCTTCCTATTGTCCATTTATTATTTTTGAGTAACACTGCCTTGTTCCTGAAGTACATCCTTTCAAGTTCTTTCAACAAGGGCTATCGGTAGTACACTCAAAACTATTCCTTATTTGCTCTCACGCATGAATAACAATTAGCAGGGAACTGATCTCTACGCTATTCCAATGAATTGGTAAATTACTACTGAAATACTTACTTCTTCCTCCTCTGAATCACCGTCATCATCATCATCATCATCTTCGGCATCTTCATAAAGAGGTGGAGGTAAAGGGCCAACGATATCTTCCTCAATATGATTACCTGGTTCTTTCATCATTTGAAGAGGTAAAGGAGGGCCAATTAACTCATCATCAGAAGAACCAGAACTCTCTTCACTTTCACTGCTGCTTGTATCCCTGAAAATACAGAAACAGAAACTCTTTGCCTCTACTGCAACAAAGAACACACTCTAGAGATAGTACTGATTTCCCAGGAAACTCTGCCTCTCCTTTTAACAACTAAGTTTTTATTTTAATTAATTAATTAATGTGTAGTTTGTTAAAATTGTAATTCAGACATTAAATGTGTAACTCAGGTATTATTTTATCTTAAGAAAGTAAAAGTTTCTTTTATCCACTTACCCTAAACATAAAGTCAGAGTTAAAGGTCACAGCAATTATGTTACGGCCCCTGAGATAATCCTCACTCATGAAGAGCCAGCAGAACTGGGATGTGGGAAAAAACTACAAACTACTATATCCATAAGAAAGAAAACCACTGAGGTAACCAATCCCTCTGTTTCCTATATCTGAATCCAATCACTGTTTTTACCACAGGAGCAAATAAAGGCAGCCATGTAAGAAAGTTAGTATTACTCCCATAAGGTTTCAATATATTTTCTGAAACACAAATTGTTTCCCAATTTTTATTCAAATTTGTTGAGTTGCTAAAATGTTTTATGTAGCATCCCTGGATTCTAAAACTGTCTTACTGTAAGGAGCATCACACTGATTCTCAAGGTGTTTTTCTACCCAGCACACCGGAGGACCATTACGCAGTTGCATTGAGGTCTTTATCACGCACCTCTAGGCATTCTGAAATCCACCACCATCCACCATATGCCTCCACTTCCCATCCCATCCCAAAGGGTTGAGAATTGTGTTCATAATTGTGTGCATTAATCTATTAAATATTTTATAAAACTCAAAGTATCATTGCCCTCTAATAAAGTATTTCTAGTATGTAAGCTCCATGAAAACAGAAATTTCTGTGTGTTGTGTTCATTGCTGTCTCTAGCACCTAAATGAGGCCTGACGTAATTAATAGGCACTCAATATCCACTGAAGAAAAAAAAAATGTGATTTTTCTTTTTATTTTCATCTAAGATCAATATTGAGGGGAATACATACTTCAACACTTATCCACATACAAAGATAGGAGCAAGCAAACCTCCACGAAGAGCTTCTCTTTGTTTTTGCAATGGTTTAGCTCATGGTTCTCCAGCCCTACAGGCCTTCTTTCAAACCACAGAGGTTAAGCTTGGTCCAGCATGAGGGTCTTTGCACCTGCAGTTCCCTCTGCTGGAACTGATCATTAAATGGCCTCTTTCTCATCTTTCAGGTCTCGTCCCATGTCACCTCCTCAAAGAGGCTTTAATGCCCCCCCCTTTCTTAATCTTCAAACACATCCCTATCAGTCACTATTATCTTCGTTCTCTTAGTTTATCTTTATTAAATACCTCACTAAGTTATCTTATTTGATTGGTTACTCAGTTGTTTACAATCTGTTATCCATCTCCTCAAACATCCCAACAATATGAGCTCGGAGATCTCATCTGACTCCCTAATTGCTGTATCCCCAGTGCCGAAACCAGTGCCTAACCCACAATAGATGTTCAATAAATAGCAGCTGGATGACTGAATACATTTTTATTAAAGTAGTCACACTCCAAAATTTTCTCCCTTGTGATTAAAATCACAAATTCCCAACTGTACTAGTTTAGAAGTCGCAGACTGTCTTAATGCAAAATTATTCAGAGCACAGAGAGCTCTAACTAAACTGTTAATCTTTAGCACCAATGCTTTAACTGAATTAACTAGTTCAGAAGCAAGCACTGAACTGACAACTACATGAAGCCATGTTGATTCCACGGCTGATTATGCAGTCCTAATACCCACATGAAACTAGATGGAATGTATCAGCTTCTATGCAGCTTCTAAGTCCATTTCTGTCTTTTTGCTTCTAATATACACAAGGCAAAAAAATAAACTATTTTAACATATTTTCAATTTCTGAAAAACAAAGTCTGTAAAATTATGCCCAAAAATGTCCGTGACAGAAAACAGAGCACATTCCATGTTTAAAATATGCCTTGACTCAATGTGGTGCCAAAATATGAACCAGATCCTGAGAAACAATATGCATCTGATGAGAAAACAGAGGAGTCAAAACCTAACATTTTTCTCAGCTGACTTTTTAAAAGAGAGCTTAGCTAAGCATTAAATAAGATGTGTAAGTATACAATTTCAGTTTAGAAATTAAATTCATAAGCAAAATTCATTATTTCTGGTACTAATTTCTTTAGAGAAAATGCAAATGTCTGAATGATTCCTATCTTACAAATTATGAGTACATCAATATTTCCCTCCTATCCTGCAGCTATATTTCATTGAATAAATGACATATTTCCTCCCAGCATTTGATTTTGAAGGGCAACTTACATTCATATACTATTTCTTTAAGGCCAAAAAAAGGGGGTAGTCTTAGGGACACCTGGATGGCTCTGTCAGTTGAGTGTCCAACTCTTGATTTCAGCTCAGGTCATGATCCCAGGGTTGTGGGATCGAGCTCCGCATGAGGCTCTATGCTGAGTGTGGAGCCTGCTTGGAATTCTCTCTCTCCCTCTCTTCCTTTCTCTCTCTCACCTTCAGCCACTCTCCCCTGCTTGCACATGCTCTCACCCTCTCTCTCTCTCTCAAATTAAAACAAATGTTTTTAATTTATTTTTTAAGTTTATTTATTTTGGGAAAGAGAGAATGTGAGCAAGAGAGGGTCAGAGAGAGAGGGAGAGAGAATCCCAAGCAAGCTCCACACTGTCAGCGTAGAGCCGATGCGGAACTCCAACTCACAAACTGTGAGATCACGACCTGGGCTGAAATCAAGAGTCAGGTGCTTAACCGACTGAGCCACCCAGGCACCTACCAAAAACTTAAAATTTTTTTTAAAAAGTGGTAGTCTTAAATGACTACCTTCCTCTAAAACAAATTTTAACAACATTGTAGATTTTTTAAAAATTTATTTGGGGGCGCTTGGGTGGCTCAGTCGGTTAAGTGTCCAACTCTTGATCTCAGCTCAGATTTGATCTCAGGGTCACGAGTTCAAGCCCTACATTGGGCTCTGTGTTAAATGTGAAGACTACTTAAAAAAATAATAATAATGAATAAAAAATAAAAATGGTTAAAGGACTTCAATAGTTATTTCTCCAAAGAAGATATATAAATGGCCAATAAGCACATGAAAAAATGCTCAAAACCTTTAGACATTAGGGAAATGAAAATAAAAACTACATGATACCAATTCACACCTACTAGGATGACTATATTAAAACCATAACAAAACAAAATGGAAAATAACTAATGACAAGAATGTGAAAAAATTGGAACCCTCGTACATTGCTGATAGGAATATAAAATGGTGCAACCACATTGTAAAACAGTTAGGCAATTCCTCATAAAGAAAGTTAAACAGGGGTGCCTGGCTGGCTCAGTCAGAGGAGCATGCGACTCTTGACCTCAGGATCGTGAGTTCGAACCCCATGTTGGATGTAGAGATTACTTAAAATAAATAAGGGCACGTGGCTGGCTCAGTCAGTGGAGAGCACATGACTCTTGATCTTGGGGTACTTAGGTTCAAGCACTACGCTGGGTATAAAGATTACTTAAAAATACTGGGGCACCTGGGTGGCTCAGTCAGTTGAGCATCCAACTTCGGCTCAGGTCATGACCTCACGGTTTGTGAGTTCGAGCCCCACGTTGGGCTCTGTGCTGACAGCTCAAGGCCTGGAACCTGCTTCGAATTCTGTGTCTCCCTCTCTCCCTGACCCTCCCCTGCTCATGCTCTGTCTCTCTGTCTCTCAATAATAAATAAACATTAAATATATATATATATATATAAAACTTAAAAATATTTTTAAAAATGAATCTTAAAAAGTAAATGAATAAAAATTTTTAAAAAAAGAAAGTTAAACATAAAATTACCATATAACCCATAAATTCCACTCCTAGGTATATACCAAAAAGAATTAAAAGCAAAGACTCAAAAACATATGCTTGTACACCAATGTTCATTACATTCACAAAACTCAAAAGGTGGAAACCCAAAAATATTCAGTAACACATGAATGGATAAACAAATTGTGATATATACATACAATGGAATACTATTTAACCATTTAAAGGAATGAAGTTCTGATACAAGAACTTTGAAAACATCATCCAAAGTGAAAGAAGCCAGATATGAAAGGAAAACAGTGTATAATTCCACTTATATGAAATATCTAGAACAGGTAAATTTCAAGGAGACAGAAAGTACATTAGAGGCTATCAGTGGCTAAGAGGAGAGAACAGTGAGAAATCATTGGTTAATGGTCAAATTTCTGTTTGGTGTGTAAAAAATTTTGGAAATAGAAAGTTGCCACAGTAGAAAAAAATCAAGACAGTGGTAAAAGGTTACAATTTAGAAATATGAAGGTAAATAAAAGATGAAAAACAAAAAAATTTAAGTAGTTTTTTTCTGGAAAGTAAGAATCATGAACAGGGAAAAACAATGTTTGATTTCATAATGTGTATAAATTCTTTGACAAAAATTTAAAAGATCAGTGGTTGTTGGGAATTAGGGGGAGGAAGGAATGAAAAGGTAGCACACAGAGGATGTTTAAGTCACTGAAACCTCTGATATATAATGGTAGCTAAATGTCATTACATATGTGTCCAAACCTACAGAATGTACAACATCAAAGACTGAACTGTCATGTAAACTATGGATTCTGAGTGATGATGATGTGTCAGCATGGGGTCATCAATTGTAACAAATGTATCGCTCTGGTAGGGGGGTGTTGATGATGAGGGAGGTAGGAGGACAGGAGCTATATGGAAAAAAAATCTCTGTACCTTCTGCTCAATTTTGCTATGAGCCTAAAACTAATCTAAAAAATAAGGCCTTGGGGAGCCTGGATGGCTCAGTCGGTTAAGCATCTGACTTCGGCTTAGGTCATGATCTCACTGCTTGTGGGTTCCAGCCCTGTGTCTGGTTCTATGCTGACAGCTCAGAGCCCGGAGCCTGCTTCAGATTCTGTGTTACCCTCTCTCTGCCCCTCCCCCACTCATGCTCTGTCTCTGTCTCTGTCTCTCAAAAATAAACATTAAAAACATTTTTTAATTAAAAAATAAAATTAAAATTAAATCCTATTAAAATTAAAAATAAAGGGACAGGGAAAATTGATTAGCTATATGGAGGAGAAAATAAAACTGGATTACAACTTCACATTACTCACAAAAAGCAATTCTGGATTGAATAAAGACATAAATGTTAAATACAAAACTTGAGAACTTTAAGAAAAAACATAGGGGGGCGCCTGGGTGGCGCAGTCGGTTAAGCGTCCGACTTCAGCCAGGTCACAATCTCGCGGTCCGTGAGTTCGAGCCCCGCGTCAGGCTCTGGGCTGATGGCTCGGAGCCTGGAGCCTGTTTCCGATTCTGTGTCTCCCTCTCTCTCTGCCCCTCCCCCGTTCATGCTCTGTCTCTCTCTGTCCCAAAAATAAATAAAAAACGTTGAAAAAAAAAATTTAAAGAAAAAAAAAGAAAAAACATAGGAAGTTTTCTTTATGATCTCAGAACAAAGACTCATTTCTTTTTTCTTTTTTTTAAGTTTATTTATTTACTTTGGGGGAGAGAGAGTGCGTGTGCAGGAGCACGAGAAGGAGAGGGGCAGAGAGAGAAAGGGAGAGAAAATCCCAAGCAGGCTCCATGCTCAGCAGCTCAGCACAGAGCCTGACACAGGGCTTGATCCCACAACCGCAAGATCATGACCTGAGGGGACATCAAGAGTCCGCCGCTCAACCAACTGAGCCAAACAGGCACCCCAGGACTCCTTTCTTAAGCAAAACACAAAAAAACAGAAGAAAAGATTAATAAACTAGAATACATTAAAATGTGAAACTTGTGTTTATTTAAAAAACACCATTAAAAAATAAAAAAATTATAATAAACCATCAAGCAACCCAGTATAAAATCTGACAGAAGATACAGTTTTTATATCTTCAGAAGAAAAAATATATCTCCAAAAAACTTTTAAAATGATGCACAACTACATTAGTAACTAGCAAGGTGCAAATGAACATCATAAGGCTATTACTTCACAATAATCAGATTGGCAAAAATGAAAATGTGTAACAATAATGGGTGTTGGCAAGGATGTGGAGCAACAGGAATTCTTACACTCTGCTGGTGGTAATGTAAATGGGTACAAACTCTTCAGAAAATAACTAAGCCAAATATAGTAAAAGTAAGTATGTACTTAAAGACCTAACAAGTCTGCTACTAGATACATACTGTAAAGAAACTTTTGCACATATAAAACAGAGGATGGCTACAAGGCAGTAAAAACATAAAAAATATGTCATAATAATACAGAAAAACAGCAACCTAAACTGACTAGACAATGGAAAAAATTATAGTGTATTTCTAAAAAGAAAACCAAACTGCACTGAAAATAAACTATAACCTCACTTGTGAACATGAGTGAATCTCAAAAACATCTTGGATTAAAAAAAAAAAAACAACACCACCAAAGTGAAAAAAAATCCAAGACAGCATTAACAGCATCAATATAAAATTAGAAATCATGAGGCCCCTGGCCTCAGTCAGTTGAGTATCTGACTCTTTATTTCAGCTCAGGTCATGATCCCCCAGTTTGTGGGATCGAGCCCCAAGTCAGGGCCCTGACAGTGCAATGTCTTCTTGGGATTCTCTCCCTCTCTGCCCCTCCCCAACTCAACACTCACTCACATGCATGCACTCTAAATAAATAAGTAATTTTAAATAAGAAATCATATAAAACAGCATACTGTTTAGGAATACACTTATACCTAATAAAGTATTTAGAAAAAAAGGAAGTAAGGGTAAACAAAGTGAAGATTTCCCCGGTGCAAGAAAGAGAAATATGAGCAGAGAGAGGACTTCAAAGACACTAGTAAAGCTCTATACTCTGTCTCCCAAGCTAGGTGTTCGCTTCATCATTCTCTCTACTTTAAATGTAGGATATTCAGAGCTTTATATGTATAATATACTTCATAACAAAAATTTTTTGTTTAATTAAAGGGAAAAACAACCCTGACTTTACAGTGTCCATAATCTTATGAAAGAACACACAGCAGAAACAGTTTACATAATAGTGTATAATATGCTAAGTGCTATACTAGAAAGGTTGTAAAATATGCAAAACAATATTATATATGTCTTAGGGATACAAAGATACACAATAACATTATAAAGAGATACATAAAAAATTTTAAATTTAGAAGATTGGTTACTTCTGCCAAGAAGGGAGGGAGTGGCAATGGAAGGCAGTTCTGAGAAGTGTTCACCATAACAGTAAAAGTTTACTTCTTCAGTTGTCTAGTGGATACTGTCCTTTATCAACTTTTTGAAAGTCTTAAATACTTCATAATAATTTCTCACTTATAATTTAAAGTAATTTTTATTAAATCTAGAAAAAAAGAGAATAGCATAATAATCTCATATCTGAGGGACAATAACTGCCTAAGAAATATATCTTAGAGAGCCTAAGTGGTTCAGTCAGTTAAGTGTCAGACTTTGGCTCAGGTAATGATCTCACGGTCCATAAGTACAAGCCCCATGTCGGGCTCTGTGCTGACAGTGCAGAGCCTGGAGCCTGCTTCTGATTCTGTGTCTCCCTCTCTCTTGACCCTCCCCTGCTCGTGCTCTGTCTTTCTCTCTCTCTCAAAAATAAACAAACATTTAAAAAAATTAGAAACGTATCTTGAATAAAATATGCTCAAACACATGAAAACAATGTTTGTCAATGAAATGTGATATAACTGAGATTCTTTAAAAAGCTAGAGAATGTTGGGGCGCCTGGGTGGCTCAGTCGGTTAAGTGTCCGACTTTGGCTCGGGTCATGATCTCGCGGTCCGCGGGTTCGAGCCCCGCATCAGGCTCTGTGCTGACAGCTCAGAGCCTGGAGCCTGTTTCAGATTCTGTGTCTCCCTCTTTCTCTGACCCTCCCCTGTTCATGCTCTCTCTCTGTCTCAAAAATAAATAAATGTTAAAAAAAATAAAATAAAATAAAAATTAAATTAAATTAAATAAATAAATAAAAAGCTAGAGAATGAGAAAAAATATCAAATCCAACAAGTTTATCAATATAAATTATGAGGTCTAAATTCAAGTGGAGAAAGAAATGATCAGATTTATTTTTTTAAAAAAAGACGTAAAAATCACAAGAAAAACTGCACAGCCTTATAGCAATTAAAATTATGCAGAAATTATACAACTTCGAGTTGCCTCATTGAAGAAAAAAGTCATTTAACAGTTTCCTCCCACCTATATGTTCTAGCATTTTGTCCTAGTACGTGAAAACCATTATCAAAAGGGCCTTTAAAAGTCCTTAACTAATGTTGGGGCGCCTGGGTAGCTCAGTCAGTTAAGCATCCAACTGCAGCTCAGGTCATGATCTTGAGGTTTGTAAGTTCAAGCCCTGCATCAGGCTCTGTGCTGACCACTCAGAGCCTAGAGCCTGCTTTGGATTCTGTGTCTCCCTTGCCCTCTGCACCTCCCCGCTCATGCTCTCTCTCTCTCTCCCACAAATAAACATAAAAAAAACATTTTTAAAAGTCCTTAACTAATGTGTACTTTCTCATTTATCTAAAAATGTGTATTTGTTTACAAAATTTCAAGAGAATTCTTTTTAATTATGGGCTTTCTCTTCCCTAGGAAAAAGGTCACCCTGTCCCTTCTCAGAACCAGTAAAGACTGCTCCCCCTAGTGCCAACGCATAGTCATTGTGGTGACTGACAAAAGAAGCTGTCACTTGCTTTATATTTCTGAGAAAACTAAAATCTGATAGTGTTTACTTGCTGACCTCTAATTAGAACTGAAGATCTTTAATTAAAAAAAAAAACTGAAGATATTTTTAAAAAATTTCTTAGAACAAAATCTCTATCTTTATCCTCTTTTTTCCTTTGCAATGACTACCAGTTTCAATTATCTAAGATAATCAATTATCTAGATTCAATTTAATCTGAGATTAAACACCTAAATGGGAGCGATAATTTAATAGAATCCTTTTGAGAAAATCAAGCACCTGGAAGATGATTTAGAGCAATCTCTGACCATATTTGAGCCTGAAGATGTTGGTTCAATATCTTCATTTTGCCTTCTTAATTCTTTCTCTCTGTTCATTTCTTCCTCTTTTTCTCTTGCTTCTGAAAAGATTAAAAAATTTTCCAACAGTTACTCTTCAAAATTTTTCACTATTAATAAAGGCTAAAAATTAACATAGTCACAGAGATGTAACTTAGAGCGGTCCCAGTAACAGCAAAAAATTATCAACCTACATGTCTAACAATGGGAAAATAACTATTGTAAACCACGATAATATAAAATACAGTCAATAAAATTAGTGATGGAAAATGTACAAATCTGGGAAAAATAGTAACAGATGCGCTAAGCAAGATTAGCATGTGAATAGCATATGAACCACAATGTACTATCTAAAAAGATACGGGAGGAGTCTGGCTGGCTCAGTCAGTGGAACATGTAATTCTTGATCTCGGGGTTGTGTGTTTGAGCCCCACATTGGATGTAGAGATTGTTTAAAAATAAAGTCTTTAAATTAATTAATTAATTAATTATTAATTAATAAAAATAAAATAAAAAGATGTGGAAGGTTATAAGTAAAAAAGTATCTAAAAGTAAGATCTTAGGTAATTTTACTTTTCATTTTCAATGTTTTACACTATAAACAGAATTTTGTTCATTCCTAGGTCACCTGGGTGACTCAGTCAGTTAAGTATCCAACTTTGGCTCAGGTCATGATCTCATGGTTCACAAGTTGAAGCCCTGTGTCGGGCTCTGTGTAAAAAAAACACATTTTGTTCATTTCTGAATTTCCCACACTGGATTTGTGGTCAAGGACTTCCCACAAAAACCATGAGAAAATTTCAGATTTCTAGAGTTATTTACCTTGGAAAGACAAAAACAAATATCCAAAGAAATTAAATCTTTTTCCTCTGATAATCTCACTCTACAATTGAGGGACACATAGGAAGGAAATTAATTATATGAACAGTCTGGTTCTTAACTACCATGATCCTCAATAACTTAAGATAATCTTTAACATTTTTTCTTAATGATGAAAAAACAATACACCCAAACTTAGGCACTATTAAAGGGTACTTATTAATTGGAATGTTGTACTCTTTAGGGTCTTTTGTTGCTAGGACCTGGACGATGAGAAACAAGGAGATAGCAAGCAAGTGTCAACAAGTAACTAGATATCCTCTGAATTCAAACAAGGAAGATTAAACTCTGCGGGAAGAGGTAAGGCAAATACATTCTACAGCCCTAGCTTGTGTTCATATTTTTTGTGCTCACCACTGGGCTAAGGTGACTTAGAAGTTGACAATTCTGCACTCTGATGCTGAGGTTGAAAAAAATAAAAAAGAGGAAGATAATGTCCTATAAGAGCTGCCCCGGGGCACCTGGGTGGCTCACTCAGTCAAGCGTCCCATGTCAGTTCAGGTCATGATCTAACAGTGGGCAGGTTCAAGCCCCCTTGTTGGGCTCTGTGTTAACCAGCTCAGAGCCTGGAGCCTGCTTTGGATTCTGTGTCTCCCCCTCTCTCTCTGCCCCTCCCTGCTCACGCCTATATCTCTCTCCTTCAAAAATAAACATTAAAAAACAATTTTTTTTAAAGAGTTGCCCTGCTTGGCTCCTACCCTCATCCTGCTTCTCCAGTCAATCCCTCTGTACTCTACAGGGTGGGAGGAGAGGGGTTCGGGGGTGAAAAACACTTGGACATTTGATCCTAGGCTCAGGTCTTGGGGCAGTTCTGACCTTACTCAGTAAACAGTACCTCGGCATACATTATTAGCTATCCAACAGCCATTTATCCCTTTTTCCCTTGCTCCGAAAACCACAATTTTCTCCAGATAAGAGCAAGTTCTTCAGCAGATCCTGGGCCCCTCCCCGCCCAGAAAGGGTTAAAACTTGATTCCAACTCAACTTTATCACTCTTGTCAGTGGCTGTTTTTTGGAGCTGATGTGCCACACTAATACTAGTTAATTAAGATCTGAGGAGAAGCCAGCCGGAAGAAAACTTGAGAAAGGTTTTCTTACTTCTTTTCTTTATTTTGAGAGAGAGAAGAAGAGAGAATCCCAAGCAGGCTCCACTCAATCCCATGACCTTGAGGATCATGACCTGAGCTGAAATCAAGAGTCAGTTTAACCAACTGAGCCACCCAGGCACCCCTTACTTTTAAAACATATATCAAACAGTATCCTTTCAGCCTGTGGAGGTGGTCATCTGCATGTAACAAAATTTCACTTACAATTTTAGGTCATGAGAATATACCCAGCTTGGGACAAGCCAATACCCTACAACTGGCAAAGCAGAAAAAGAGGGAAAAACTTAATGTTCTTCAGGTCAGGACTCAAGATGGAAGAGCCCCATTCCAGAGTTATTGTCATGTGCAACAGTACATTTTTCTTAGTTGTGCCATTTTTATTTTTTATTTAAAAAAATTTTTTAATGTTTATTATTTTTAAGAGAGAGAGAGAGACAGAGCATGAGCAGGGGAGGGGCGGTGAGAGAGGGAGACACAGAATCCAAAGTAGCCAGCACAGAGCCTGATGCGGGGCTCGAACTAAGGAGCCGTGAGATCATGACCTGAGCCAAAGTCAGACACTTAACCATCTGAGCCACCCAGGAGCCCCTTGAGCCATTTTTAATTAGGTCTTCTAGGACTTCTTTGCAAGTAACAAAAAGTATCTTAATAGCAACCTTAATTTAACAAAAATTAGAGCAGCTAATACTTAACATGGAGCTAACTATGTATGAGGTATTGTTTTAAGCACTGCCTATAAATTAACTCTTTTAATCATCATAACGACCTCTGAAGTAGATATTATTTTTTTAGCTTTATTGAGGTATAGGTGACAAATAAAATTATAAAAGATTTAAAATGTACAATGTAATATAATATACATATACATTATGAGAGGATTCCCTCCATGGAGTGAATGAACATATCCATCATCTCACATATCTACCTTTTTTTTTTTTAAGTGAGAACATTTAAGTTTTACTCTCCTAACAATCTCAATTACACGATACACTTGAAGTAGGTACTATTATTCTCACTCTACATTTGAGAAATCTATGCCATTGAAAAGTCAAGTAACAAAGCTATAAAGTCCCAAAACAGTGAATTGAGGCTCCAAAACTGGATCTTTCTGAGATGTGACCAGACTTTCTTAAGAGACTAAAATTATCCAATGAGCACCACCCACCTTAAGTAACAATTTGCCTGCCTTTCTCTCCAAGAGGCAATAAAGCCCAGCCCTTCACTGCATGCTTGTGGCCAGACTATCCGGAAACTGGCCCACCCACCTGCTCAACTAGAGTTCCTCAGCAGAGGATAACTACTCCAAACTACTTGTCCCTAGTGAATCATCTAATTTTTTAATTTAAAATTTTAATTTTTTAACACTAGAAAGGGTCTTCTTTATTTTTTATTTTTTTTTAATTTTTAAAATGTTTTTATTTATTTTTGAGACAGAGAGAGACAGCATGAGCAGGGGAGGGGCAGAGAGGGAGACACAGAATCTGAAACAGGCTCCAGGCTCTGAGCTGTCAGCACAGAGCCCGACACGGGGCTCGAACTCAGAGTGTGAGATCGTGACCTGAGCTGAAGTAGGACACTTAACCGACTGAGCCACCCAGGAGCCCCATCACCAGAAAGGATTTTCTAATCAGAGAGGTTCTTGCCATCACCTGATGCTTCATTAAAGCAAAGGATAAAGATAAAAGGGGGATTAAGACATTTTAGAGGAAAAAAATTTTTCTTCCTCATTGTTAACTGAGGACAAAAACCAAAACCAAACAGAATTCAGTAGTCTATAACTCCCTGACAGAGGGTATCATTTCATGCACTTTGACCCAATGTGGAACCAAGCACACCGTAAGCACTGTAAAAATGCTCTGTATCTTCCCTCAACCAAAATGAATTAATCTACTACCCAACACTTAATTTTATACTTCCAAGCACCTCATTTTATTGTTCTCTACCTTCAGTTATCAACTATGGACAGCCATTTCTGCAAAAGCCCCTCCAAATGTACGCAATTTTTGTCTAGATTAGCAGCAAACTATCCAAAACCTCCATGTCCCATCTGGGCTGATTCACACAAACTGCAGACTCAAAAGAATGTAATTCAGCAGCTGAAAATCTCAGAGCCAATCATTATAGCAACCACTTAACTTGAAGAAATGAAACTTAAGATAAAAGAAATAAAGGGGTGCTTGGGTGGTGCAGATGGTTAAGTGCCCAACTCTTGATCTCCATGATCTCAAGTCTGTGAGTTCAAGCCCTGCATCAGGCTCTGCACTGATGGCGTGGAGCCTGCTTGGGATTCTGTCTCTCCTTCTGACCCTTCCCCACTTGTGCTCTCTCTCTGTTTCTCTCTCAAAATAAATAAACTTAAAAAAAAAGTAAAAGAAATAAAATTACCAGAAATAATAGCTAAAATAAATGTTCTCTAATCATGATACTCTTTTTACCCACGGGACTTAAATCTTGCTAAATGTTTTTGTTATTCTACTTTAAAATAATTCATTACCCTACAAATTTCACATAAATTTACATTGAATTTAATTTTTTTAAATGTTTATTTATTTTTGAGAGAGAGAGAGCACAAACAAGGGAGGGGCAGAAAGAGAGAGAGAGAGAGAAGAGACACAGAGGATCCAAAGTGGGCTCCGTGCTGACAGCAGTGAATCCTGATGTGGGGCTCAAACTCAGGAACGATGAGATCATGACCTGAGCCAAAGTCGGATGCTCAACTGACTGAGTCACTCAGGTGCCCGTAATTTTAAATATTTATTGCCAAAATACCAGGAAGAATAAGAACATTTTAACTACATTTATGATGTATCTTCATTAAATATTTAGGGATATAACCATTATGTACCCAGCTCTGTTAGGCACTGCAAAAATGAAGAACAAAGTTCTTATCCTTAATACGTGAACAATATTAAGATAAAATCTATAGTATTTTTTAAAGTGTCATGGAAACAAAGCCATTATATCCAAACAGGTTTTTAAAGAACACCTAGTGGGGTGCCTGGGTGGCTCAGTTGTCTGAGCATCCGACTTCAGCTCAGGTCATGATCTCACAGTTCGTGGGTTCGAGCCCCACATCGGGGCTAACAGCTCAGAGCCTGGAGCCTGCTTCAGATTCTGTGTCTCCCTCTCTCTCTGCCCCTCCCCTGCTCACACTCTGTCTCTCCCTCTCTCTCAAAAATAAATAAACATTAAAAAAAAAAAAGAACACCTAACAAAAGTAAAATATGAGGCCTTAAATGATGAGGTAGTATTCAACCAGGTAGAGAGACCATTTCAAGTACACCGGAGGGGGGAAAAAAAAAACCTTTAAGCTTTTCTAATTTCTAAAATGTACGGGACAGATTTTCTTTTCAGGATCATTAAATCATCCATTGAAATCATTTTCAAATTCTTTCATTTTTTTTTTCATTTTTTCCAGTTACATAACTGAGAAAGTTCATAAATCCATCTAAAACATAGGCACAACCAAAATAAGCATTTGAATAAAAAAAAAATTGGGGGGGGGGGCGCCTAGGTGGCTCAGTTGGTTGAGCATCCAATTCTTGATTTCAGCTCAGGCCCTGATCCCAGGGTCGTGGGATCAAGCCCTGCATCAGGCTCCTTGCTAAATGTGGAGCCTGCTTAAAATTCTCTCTCCCTCCCTGTGCCCCTGTCCCCAGCTCACAATCTCTCTCCCTCTCTAAAAAAAAATAAATAAATAGGGGCGCCTGGGTGGCGCCGTCGGTTAAGCGTCCGACTTCAGCCAAGTCACGATCTCGCGGTCCGTGAGTTCGAGCCCTGCGTCAGGCTCTGGGCTGATGGCTCGGAGCCTGGAGCCTGTTTCCGATTCTGTGTCGCCCTCTCTCTCTGCCCCTCCCCCGTTCATGCTTTGTCTCTCTCTGTCCCAAAAATAAATAAAAAACGTTGAAAAAAAATTTTTTTTTAAATAAAAAAAATTAAAAAAATAAAAAATAAATAAATAAATAAATTTTTAAAAAGAAATCTTTCCTCCCCACTTATGTCCTCATAGTATTACAGTCCTAAAAAAGGACCTTTTATATGACTTAAACTTAGAGCTTTCAAAAAATTTAAAAACTTGAAAAAAAAAATTTGCACCACTACTATTTCCTGGCATTTTAAATAATGCATACTTTATTGAGGTTTTATAGTAATTCATCCTTTCTACTAGGGCATTTACCAACCAAAACAGTTCATATTCATATACACAAACTCGCTATTAAAAGGGACCAAAGTTTTTATTCTCCTCAAGTTTCATGTCAATGCTCACAGACTCCAGTCCAAACACAAGATAAATTATGCCCATATCAGTTTTTGAACTTTCAAGAAAAATAAGTCAAACTTTGGATTCATGTGTTTAGATCAGGGTAAAAACAGCAGTCTGAGGATATAATACTATATCCAAGTCCAACAATACTAAATCAAGGAAGTTCAATACATTTAATTCATCCACAAACATCACAGAAGAACTTGGTCCTGAGATAACGTTTCAAATTTTAAAAATGTAGTAACTCTTCACTACAAGTCCTCTCAGGTGCTAAACGCATATGTGCTTTTACTAAGAAAAACTCTAGCAATTAAAAGTGATATTTTTAGGGTGCCTGGGTGGCTCAGTCTGTTAAGCATCTAACTGCAGCTCAGTTATGATCTCATGGTTCGTGGGTTCCAGTCCTGCACTGAGCTCCACGCTGACAACTCAGAGACTGGAGCCTGCTTTGGATTCTGGGTCTCCCTCTCTCTACCCCTCCCCTACTTGTGTTCTCTAAATAAATAAATAAATAAATACATACATACATACATACATACATACATAAATACATAAATAAAGAATAAACAAATAATAAAAAATAAAAGTGACATTTTTCAAGTACTTAACTGTTTAAAAAGTACTATGCCCGGGGCACCTGGGCGGCTCAGTCAGTTAAGCGTCTGACTCTTGATTTAGGCTCAGGTCACCATCTCAGAGTTTGTGAGATTGCGCTTCATGTGGGGCTCTGTGCTGACAGCACACAGCCTGCTTGGGATTCTCTCTCTCCCTCTCTCTGTATCTCCCTCCCTAGCATGCATGTGCTCACTCTCTCTCTCTCTCTCTCAAAATAAACTTAATAAATAAATAAATAAATAGTCCTATGCTCAACATCTTAATCCTTTCAAGAACCCTCTAAGGAAGACCTTATTATCACTTCCACCTAACAAAGAAATTAAGGCTCTAAATTTGAAAACTCATCCAACATTATCTCTAACCTGATGTGTGGCTGACCCTCAAACCTAGGTCCTCCAACTCCAAATCCCAAGCTCTGTATCCATACAAAGGATTTTAAAACATTCTCTAAAGAAGCAGCGTTTTTCAAAAGACAGTATTACAGTTCCAAATTCAATTTAACCTTCTCAAGTATATATTGAGAACTTATCTTGCAAGGCATGGTATAGGGAACTATAGAACTTATTCAGGTGAATACGACAATCTCTGTGCCAAATGTTTCGTTATCACATGCTGAAAGAGGTAAATACAAGAATGCTATAACAGTATAAGCATTCACTAAAATGTTTAAAAATCAAACGGTTAAAGCATTTGTAAATAGGCCTCAAATACAAAATGTCTTTGTATCTTGTCTGATGATACCAAATTATTTAATATTTTTAAGTATGCTAAGGTAAGAGGATCGGGGGGCACCAGGATGGCTCAGTTGGTTGAGCATCCAACTTTGGCTCAGGTCATGATCTCACAGTTCACAAGTTTGAGCCCTGCATCAGGCTGGCTGCTGTCAGCACAGAGCCCACTTCAGATCCTTTATCCCCCTCTGTCTCTGCCCCTCCGCAACTTGTGCTGTCGCTCAAAAATACACATTTTTTTCAAGGATCTGTATCTCTTAAAAACATATACTAAAATATTTACAGGTGAAATAATGTCTCAGATTTGTGCCAAAATAATCTGAGAGGGGAAGTAAATGGAAATAACACCAGCCATGAATTATTATAGTACTTAAATCCGTGTGATAAGAGTTCATTACCATACTTTTGTGTATTGTGTGTGAGATTTCACATAATGACAGTCTTTTTAATAGTATATGTACATAGTGGGCCTCTCATCACACACACACACACACACACACACAAAAACAACTTATTCTTCCAAAGACCAAAAAAAATCACATGAAGCTCACTTTCCAAATATTAGGTATTACTGCTATATATCATTTTAAACCAAAAAGGACAACTGGCAGAACAACAGTCACTTAAATTTGTCTAAAAGTCCTATCTCTGATTTCTAGCCCGTTTTACTCTATCAGGATACATCTATTCCTTCTCCAGTGTAACAACGATCTGATTCAGATCCAAAGAAAGCAGTAGAGAAGTCAGTCTACTTGGAAGACCCCAAGGCGCTTTCCAGAATTGCCAACCGCCTGGTATCAAACCAGACAGTCTGGAAATTAAGGCCTTCGTTACATGTGTGATATAATTCATTAATGCAGGGGTTCAACAGCAGCAGCCACATTCACTGTATGTCTCAATTTTCTAAACTGAGTCAACACTCAGTGGTGTACACAGCTCTGAGTGCCACCTCTCGCCCAGCCTTCCAAATACTGGTTCCGCTGTAAGCAGGAAAAGAAAAAAATGAAATGAAAATCAGATAAAGGTGAAAGGAGAGGTAATAAAGAAACTGCTATTCTGATTCTTACAAATTAATTTAGAATCCTTGCTTGTTCACAGCACACACTTCAAAAAGATTTTAGCATCCAGGCTTTCTTATCCTACTTAGATGCAACTTTTTACGTTAAAAAAAAATAATAACCTCTGCTTCCAAAGGAACGAACACATGTGGTCTTTTAACAATTTTGAATTTTTTTTTTTTCTGTTTTTTTAGAAAGAAAGCGCACAGGAGCGGGGCCGAGGGAGAGAGAGAGAATCTTAAGCAGACTCCACACTCAGCACGTAGCCAGACAGAGGGCTGGATCCCACAACCCTGGATCATGACCTGAGTCCAAATCAAGAGTCTTGGATACTCAACCGACTGAGCCACCCAGGCACCCCTTTCTCAGTCTTCTATAACTGTCGATGTACTTGTTTAAAGCGTTTACAGGATTTAAACCAATAGAAAAGGACATAACTGTACTTCTTACCCAGTGTTTTCCGACTTCTCTCCACAGCCGTTCTTCGTGTTTGTTCAAACATTGCTTCCAAATCAAATGTTCGAGCTTTTTTTCCTAAACAGAAATAAGTAGCAGACTGTGATCTTCTTGCACTAAGCTGGGCAAACTTTAGGTACTCAATAAATACTTATAACCATTTAGTCTGTTTCATTTATAACATGGCTACAAGATAAGTATCTAAGAAGAACGAGTTTATTTCAGGGAATTTTTATTGACAGTCTCATCATTAACCAGCCAACTTTCCCATCCTCCTCTAATCCCCTGGACTCTACCCCTTAAACCTAACACTGCTGTCATAGGCAGAATGGAGAATGTTCACACCCTAATCTCGGGAACCTGTGAATATGTTATATTACACAGCAAAAGGGACTTTGTAGATGTAATTAAGGTTATGGACTTTAAAATAGATTATCCTGGTTTAAAACAGAAGATTGTCTTAATCTAAATCACAGAAGCCCTTGCAAGCAAAGATGCAGAACAGATACAGCAGAAGTCAGGGAGATATAGTGTGAGAAGGACTGGAAACACTACTTCATTTTAAGATCAAGGCAGCAAGATGACAAGTAATTCAGGTACCTTAAGGAGCTAAGAGACTCCCACCTGACAGCCACTAAGGAAACTGGGGCCTCAACCCTAAAACCACAGGAAATCAAATTCTCACAACAACCTGAATGAGTTTGGAAGCAATATATTTGTTTTCGTCGTGTTTTTTTATAGTAATGTCTACTCCATGTTAATAAGAATATGGTAAAAATGTCATTCTTACGTGATACTGACTTTTGTATAAATTGAAACAAACTTTCTGAAGGGCATTATGACAAAAATGTATCAGTTTTAAAAGACATATACCCAAATTTTTGGTTACTTTTTAATATTTATATTTTTTATTATAGTCCATTCTTTAGAAAACTACCCTATGAAAATACACAAAAATTCCTTTTACAAGACATGAAAGTTATTTCTAAAAATATTAACTTTAGTATTACTGAAAAAAATTAGAATTAGAAACTATGTAGGAGAAAGTTTAAAATATTACAAATTATACACATATTAAATGGACTACTATTCAGCCATTTTGGAAGAGCATTTTATAACATGGGAAAATTCTTAAGAGTATTAAGAATTAAATAAAGCATATAATTAAAAGTAATATAAACCTGTACACATATGATCTTAAGTTTCTTGATAAATACACAACAGGAAAAACTGGAAAACAAAGTTCTAAGTCTTGATTTCTAGATCACGAGATTATTAATGGCTTTACTTTCTTCTTTCTCATCTTTTGTGTTCTTCAGATTTCCTGCTATTAATATATGTTACTTTTGACATCAGAGAAGAAGCTAAAGAACTGAAACTAAGTACTGTAATAATACATAAGTATGCAGTATTTTTGCAAAAACAACTACCTAGAAGTAAAAATGTGGCATAAGACATTACCATAATAGATGGGTAAATGAACACTAACAAGAGACCTGAACACATTAGCCTGATATCTGTTCTGTCCAAAACCCAAAAGAAATGGAAAAACAATTTACGTCGCCTTCTTACAGACAATAATGTTTCCAACAGATGACTACATCTCTGTTTGAAATGTTTTTCTTTATCTCATAACAAGACTCCACAGAGAGATTGAAGTAACGATGCCGGGGAAGAAAAGCTTGAATCAAAAAGGATTTAATAACCGTTATAATATCACTTAACGGCTCACCTGTTACCAGAAAGGCCATCTCGTTACAGACCACGGTCAATGGTTAGCTCTCAGTCTCTGGACACAAAAAGACAACTCCCTCCACCAACCAATACCGCCCACCACGTGGGTCACAAAGCTACCTTTCTCTCTTACAAGGCTTTCCACTCGTGTCACCTGAGCTGGTCCCAACAGACAGGCAAGAATTGGAAAATGGATGGAGAATACCCAGAAATTGCAAGGTATACACACTAGAGTTAAAGTAACTAGGACTTGGCACAGCGGAGGGTGCGGAACAGAGGTGACAGCTGGGCCTCCCCTCTCAACCTGCGGTTCTTAAAACCTGTGCAAAAGGAGACGGAGCTAAGCGTAAGGCAGTCACTTACCGAACCCGGTGAAGCCCATGGTGACCGCCAGCTGCGGATCCGGTCCCGACGCGTCTGAGCCTGTCACTGGGGCAAAAGGAGGAGGAGACCTGGTTAGTGCGGCGACGCCGGCACCCGCTGGCCCTACCCACCCTGCCTAGGATCGCCCCACGAAACCCACCTTCACTGGGCCCCGGGCGTTCCATGGCCGGCCGCCTGCCGCAGAACTAGCCACAGCCACAGAACAAGCAGCTGCGAAAGACTCCCGGCAAAACCTACAGGAACTATCGCCTTTCAGGTACTGCGCCGCCGCCGGGGCCAAGAGCGTCACCTTCCGCGAAGGGATCGCGGCCCCCGGAGCTGCGCCGCCCTAGCGGGCTGGCGGGGCATAAGCACTGCAGAGACTACCTGCTAACTCCGCCCAGTGGCTGGGAACACCCCCCAGTTTTGTCAACACCCTTTCTTTTCTTTTTTTTTTTTTTTTTTTTTTTTGTATTTTGTAGATTTTATTCAATGACTATATATTATTGGTATACTAAGCATCTAGAAAAGATAGAGAAAGAATGAGTCCACAGGTCTTTCAAGGAACAAGTAAACCTGTGGAAGCCCTCAGAATTTATTTCTCAATCTTGGCTGCGTGTCAGTATGCAAAACACCTGGAGAGGTGTTTTGTTTTGTTTCATATTTTTTATTCAAGTATAGTGGACACACAAAGTTACACTAGTTTCAGACATACAGCATAGTGATTCAACTAATCTGTATATTATGCCCACAAGTGTAGCTACCATCTGTCACCATACAACACTATTACAACACCATTGATTAGATTCCCTTTGCTGTGCCTCTTGTCTCCATGACCTATTCGTTCATTCCATAAGTGGAAGCCTCTGTTTCACACTCCCTTTCCCCTCTTTTGCCCAACCACCTTCCCTCTGACAACCATCAGTTTGTTCATTGCATTTATGGGTCTGTTTCTGCATTTTGCTCATGTGTTTGTTCATTTCTTAGATTCTACATATGAGTAAAATCATATGGTGTTTGTCTTTCTTTGTCTTATTTCCCTTAGTATAATACCCTCTAGGTCCATCCATATTGTCGCAAATGGCAAGATCTCATACTATTTTTGTGAACATCCTTTATTTTTCAAGGTGCATTTACTGCCAAGATGACACAATCCTCACAGAACTCTAAAGAAAAGCCAATATACTCGCTTTCTTTGTGTTTTGTCCTCTATGAGGAAACCCTCACAACTCTCCACATTTTCGGTATATTTTAAGAAAAAAAGGTGTATTTACTACATGACCGACAAGCACATGGAAGCCAAAAAGACTTGAGTTGCTATAAGAGTTGCCAAAAAATGCTCTAAGTCTCATATTCTTAGCCCAAGCCTCCCTCTGTTAGGCATGATTGGTTATAGAGTTTCCCAGCTCACAGCAAGCATTCCCAAAGCACTTGATTCACATACTTACTATATTTTCACTTCATATTGGTTTTAATTTCTTCACAACACAACTCCTTATCTTAACTTCAAACTAATGGTATATTATTTAACTATATACTTCTGAATTCTAGCAAAACCATGTATAGTCCTAACAAGTGTTGCTGAACAAAAATATTTTCATAGAATTACTCATTGGCCCCACTATTACCTCAGTCTCCTATTTCAAATTATGCTTTAGCTGTACCCACTAAATGATAATTATCAAGTCTAATATCATTTCCATTGCTCTTAAAATAAAATGCAAAATTACCAACATGTCCCCCAAAGCTTTTTGAACCTCATTGTTTCTATTTTCCACTGTACCTGTCTTCTCTAAACAGCTTCAGAACATCATGACCTGAAAACTCTGACTCTTCACCAATCCCTATACCCTTCATTGAATTCTACTTATTCTTCAAACTCAAATTAAACTTCAGTGCTCTTCTAAGCATTTACAGGCCTTTATAGACCTCCAAGTAAATTAGACCCCTCTAACTATCATATAATCTAGTACTCTTCTTTAATAGCATGATGACTAGATGGTCACTCAGTTTTTAGCAAATAAATGAAAAAAAAATGTGGTGCCTTGGTGGCTCAGTTGGTTAAGCATCTGACTCTTGGTTTCAGCTCAGGTCATGATCTCCCAGTTTGTAAGTTAGAACCCCGTGTTGGGCGTTGCCCTAGCACCACAGCACCTGCTTAGGATTCTGTTTCCCTCTCTCTCTGCCCTCCCCCGCTTGCTCTCTATCTCTCTTTCAAAATAAATAAAAATAAACTTAAAAAATGTTTAATGAAAGAAAAAAATGAATGAATAAGAGAAAAAAAGTAGTTGTGAAGACAAAAGCTACTCCTCTTTTATGCAGGATGTTTTATAGCTTGGGACAACAACGTTTGGTTTAATCCTAAGAGATTACTCAACCTCTAAAGTCAAAAGCCAATGTGAACTCCAATCAATACGGCCAGTTGATTATGCCTTTAACAAAGTGATATTAATGCCACTGTCTCTTCTCTGAGCACAAATAAGCAGGCCTTAGGTCGTAAAATAGAACTTTCTGAATACAACTCATTAAGAAAACCATTGTCCAAGCTTATAACTAGCTATTTCAGCTCCTTGGTAGTCAAGGATTTATAGATGAGAACTTGAGAAAATATGTAATTTTTTTCTTTTTATTAAGACTTTAATTTTTTAGAGCAGTTTAAGGTCCACAAAATAAAATCGAAGGGAAGTTACAGAGATTTCCCATACGTCCCCTTGCCCTTACACATGCATAGCTTTCCCCATTATCAATATCCCCCACCTGGTGGTACACATTTTATAGTTGATGAACCTACACTAACACATCATGATCACCACAGTCCATAGTTTACATAGGGTTCACTCATGGTGCTGTACATTCTATGGTTTATGACAAATGTATAATGATGTGTAATCATCATTATGGTATCAACATTATGATATGCTTATTCAACCCTCCTCTCCCTCCTCCAACCTCTACCAACCACTGGCATTTTTACTGTCTCCATAATTTTACCTTTTCTAGAATGACATATACTTGGAATCGTACAGTATATAGCTTTTTTCAGATTGGCTTCTCTCACTTAGTAATATATATTTAAGTTTCCTCCATATCTTTTCATGACTTAATAACTCATTTCTTTTGAGCACTGTTTAATATTCCATTGTCTGGATATACTACCATTTACTTATCCTATTTCACCTACTGAAGGACATCTTGGTTGCCTCTAAGTTTTGGCAATTATGAATAAAGCTGCTATAAATATCATGTGCAGGTTTTGTGTGGACAGTTTTCAATTTCTTTAGGTAAATAGCAAGGACCGGGATTTCTGAGTAATATAGTAAAAATATGTTTAGTTTTGTAAGAAACTGCCAAACTGTCTTCCAAAGTGGCTGTGCCACTTTACATTTTCACTAGCAATGAATGAGAGGTCCTATTCTGCCACATCTTCACCAGCATTTGGTATGTCAGTGTTTAAAGATGTTGGCCCCTCTAATAGGTACCTAGTGGTATCTTATTGTTTTGATTTGCATTTTCTGGATGACATGATGTGGAGCATCTTTTTATATGCTTAATTGCTATCTGTATATCTTTGGTGAGGTGTCTTAAGGTCTTTAGCCCATTTTTTAGTCAGATTGTTTTCTTATTATTGACTTTTTAAGAGTTCTTTGTATCTTTGGATTACAGTCCTTTATCAGATGTCTTTTGCAAATATCTTCTCCCAGTCTGTGTCTTGTCTTCTCATTCTCTTGATGTTGTCTTTTGCAGAGCAAAAGTTTTTAATTTTTAAAAATTTTTTAATGTTTTTATTTATTTTTGAGAGAGAGACAGAGCACAAGTAGGGGAGGAGCAGAGAGAGAGAGAGACAGAATCTGAAGCAATCTCTGGGCTCTGGGCTGTCAGCACAGAGCCCCACGTGGGGCTTGAACTCACGAATCACGAGGTCATGACCTAGGCTGAAGTCAGATGCTCAACAGCTCAACCGACTGAGCCACCCAGAGCACCCAAGTTTTTAATTTTAATGAAGGGCGGTGTATCATTATTTCTTTCATGGGTCATGTCTCTGGCATTGTACCTAAAAAGTCATTGCCTTATCTGAAATTACATACATTTTGTTCTATGTTATCTTCTAGTAGTTTTATAGTTTAGTGTTTTACATTTAAGTCAATGATCCATTTTGAGTTAATTTTTGTGACAGGTATAATGTCTGTGTCTAGATTCATTTTTTTTGCATGTGGGTGTCTAGTAGTTTCAGCACCATTTGTTGAGAACATTCCATTGTAGATATATAACATTTTAAACTACAGAGTGCTGGAGAAAAAGAAGAAAAATGGAAGATATATATCATCAACCAATAGAAGTAGATAATCATGATCATTACAGAAAAATCACAAAAATTTATTGTGATAAAAAAAAGAAACAATAATTGCACTACGGGAGACTTCTGCACTAAGCTTTTTTTTTTTTTTTTTTTTTTTTTCTGGCTTTGCCTGCATGAAACGTCTTCCTAATAAAAGTGGTAAGTGTGCCAGAGTAACTTTGATTTTCTTGGTGCAAAGTAAATTTATGAATCAAATTATTTGAGAGGCAGGATAGCATAGCATTAAGCAAATGAGTTCCAGAACTAGAATGTCTCAGCTCAAATCCTGATTCTAGTAATGTAATTTTGATGATTTACTTAGTCTCTCTGTGCTTTAAATTGTTCACCAGTTAAGTGGATAATATAAGGATAGCACCTATCACCTCGTAGATTTTTCTGATGATTGAATGAGTTAATTTTCAAAAAGCAATTCAAATAGTGCCTGGCATGTATTGCACACCCAATAAACGTTGGCCATTTTTAAAAATTTTTTTAATGTTTTATTTATTTTTGAGAGAGAGGGAGACAGAGTGCAAGCTGGAGAGGGGCAGAAAGGGAGACACAGCATCTGAAGCAGGTTCCAGGCTCTGAGCTGTCAGCACAGAGCACGACAAACCCACAAACTGCAAGATCATGACCTGAGCTGAAGTCCGGTACTCAACCAACTGAGCTACCCAGGTGCCCCAAATGTTGGCCATTATTAAGTGCCAGATACTAGTGAGAGTAGTGAAGACACAAAGCATAGTCTCTGCCCTCATGGAATTTCCATTCTAATGAGGATATTTTTAAAAACCCTAAGTGCCTCATGGGGCTAGATAATCTACTTAAATAGAGAGCTACTTGAGTAGTAGTTCTCAAAGTGTATTCTGCAGGTTCCTTTAAAGGTGTTCATGAGATCAAAGTTATTTTCATAATAATACTAACACATCATTTGCCTTTTTCACTCTATTGACATTTGCACTGATGATGCAGAAGCAACAGTGGGTAAAATTGCTGGTACATCAGCATAAGTCAAGGCAGTGACAAGCAAATTGTCGTAGTAGTTCTTGTATTCCTCACTGTTATATACCTATTTTAAACAAAAATAAATGAAATGAGTGTCACTTTGAGGAAGACAACTCATTGTACTTGTTACTAATGAAAATTAGAGCACTTAAGAGAAAATCAGAATCTTGAAAAATTCATCAAGATTGTATCAAGGTTGGAAAAAAAGATTGTATCAACTAGCATAAGCTTAACAACTCCCCAATACTTGTAAGATTTTTTTTTATTAAGATAGATTAACACCATCATTTTTTTCTATTGGTTAATGAAATAGGTCAACACTTGGAAGTTCTGCGTTACTTAGAGAACCAGTATTTCCCAAATGACCAACATATGTTTCAGAATCATGCATGGATAGAAGGTCCATTCAAAATACAAGATAGACAAGTGGTTCTTAACAAATTTCAAAAAAAAAATCACTGATGGTTTCAAATTCCACATCATAACTAACCTTTAAGAAACTGTACCGCTTTTCAAGTTCGTGTATACTATCAAAGAAGAAATTTCACATCTAAGAAGGTTATTAAAAGACCTCTTATTTTCCCACTACATAACTGTGTGAGGCCTGCTTTTCTTCATATACTTCAAGTAAACAACATATCACAACATATTGATGGCAGATGCAGATATGAAAATCTAGTTATCTTCTTAAGCCAGACATTTAAGAGATTTGCAAAAATGTAAAATAATGCCATTCTTCTAATAGTTTTTTTTTTTAAATTTTTTAGTGTTTATTTTTGAGAGAGAGAGAGAGACAGAGCACAAGCAGGGGAGGAGCAGAGAGAGAGAGGGAGACACAGAATCTGAAACAGGCTCCAGGTTCCGAGCTGTCAGCACAGAGCCCGAGTGGGGCTCGAACTCACAAACTGTGAGATCATGACCTGAGCAGAAGTTTGATGCTGAACTGACTGAGCCACCCAGGCGCCCCTAATATTTTAGTTTTAGAAATATGGTGATTTTTCATGAAGTATGTATCATTTATATTAAAATGGATTAGGCTTATACTTTTATTTATTTTTTTAGGCTCATTCTTTTAAATGACTTTTAAATTTCTAATTTTTAGGAGACATTTAGCAACTATTAACAAATATAACCCACACAAACAAAAACTCTTCGTAATCCTTAATAATTATTAAGATTCTCAATAGTCTTGATTCCACAACCCTAGGGTCATGACCTGAGCTGAAATCAAGAGTTGGACGCTCAACCAAGTGAGACACCCAGGAGCCTTGCAGTGCAGGAATATTAGACTAATATTGCCAGATCATCCAATTTGTGGAATTGGAAACTCTCAATCGTGTATTTTATCTCAAATTAAAAACAAACACTGTACCAGACCATCAGTTTTCAATCTATGGTCTACCAAATAAGAAAATCGATAGCTGGAGACCCATCTGCCTGTTTATCCATGAATAATACAAACCTATTTTTTCCTGGTATATTCACTATGAGGTATAAAATTATACTTACAGACCTGTAATGTTATAGAGATTTTAACATTCAGAAATTTAGTCAACCCCTTATTTGAGGGAATAAAAAATAATTCAAGTAGCAAAAGATTATAGTTTAGCAAAGTCCATAGTTTTGTATCCTGGACACACAGGCACAAGAGCATCTGGCTCAAGGGATCCCAAACACAGGAGGTTCGGCCACTTGTCACTGACAAAATCCAAAGGCAGAGAGACCAGCAATGGTAAAACAAGAAAGGAATGTATGTCAGTAAGGCCAACACCCAGAAGACAGCAGACTAGCGTCTCAAAGACTATCTCCAAAGTGCTGAAAATTACTTCTTAGGTTAATGTAAGTAATGAACTGACCTTTGGTCAGTAAGTATGTGCAAGTGGGTAGCAAAGGTCAGGTCAACCATTATCTCGGGGGTCAAATACAGATGGGGTCTTGTTGGCTCAGGACAGTCCTTATTGCTTGAGGGGGTAGTTTCAGTTCCCATCACAGGATGGTTTGCCAGCAGGATCTTTTGCCTGACTTAAGAGATATGCTGGAAAGATGAACTTAATCAATTAGAAAGTTTGAGATCAAAATGAAGGTAGCTGAAGTCCTCTTTCAGTTTAGCTAGTCAATAAGGAGTAAAGCATTCACTGACTAGCTAAACTATGAAGAATATAACTGGATGAAGCTTACTTAAGTGTGGTTCTAAATAAGGACTAAATGAGGACAGCTACTGTTTCCAAATAAGGATTGCTTTTTGAATGAGTACTTTGATTTGACCACTCAAGTTGCCTCCTGTATGAAATGAAGTCTATCTCTCCTTGCTCATTTCTTATTCTTCTGCAGTTAATACACACCTCATAAAAAATTAGAGTGATACACTTTACTGTTTTACTTTGTGTGTCCCTGCATGAATCATGCACCTCAAGGACAGGAATGTGTCAGTGTGATATTCCTAGCACCAGGCACAGTGGGTGACACAAATTATAAATTCAATTTTTATAGTACTTGGGAGATCTATTAGGTGGCTTACTTTATACCAGTCCCTCTAATTTGTGCTGGGGGATCAAATGATGAATTAGAACACTCTTCTTCATCTCTGTAATGAGAAATAAAGGAAGGCAGCCACTCCCTGCATGGAACAGTAAACAGACAATTCTTAAAGTTTTGTTGTTGTTGACGGTGGGGGCGGTGGGAAGACACAAGTCGGGGAGGGACAAAGAGAGAGGTGAACAATCCCAAGCAGAGCTGGAAGCAGGGCTCCAATTCACAAAGTGTGAGATCATGACCTGAGGGAAAATCAAGAGTCAGATGCTTAATGACTGAGCCACCCAGGAGGCCCTACAATTCTTTATAGTAATGGTAACCACACACAAATAGAAAAGCCTGATGAATTTTTTTTAAGTAGGTTCCAGGCACAAAGTGGGGCTTGAACTTAGGATCCAGACATCAAGAGTTGCATGCTCTGATGACTGAGCCGGCCAGAAAACAATTTTAATTTACACTGAAGCCTATAAGATATATAGTGGAATTTTGGTTCTCATGTGAACTCCTACCAACTCCTATCCGCTCTCACAACAGAAGTTATTTGGAGTACCAAAGAAATTGACGTGCAAACTCATAAGCAGTTGCAGTTGAAGGATTCCAACCCGGGAACCTCGAGACACAAAGATCGACGGCTCGCGATACCCACCCGAGCCGAAGCAGTCTGCGCTGCCACGCACTACCCAGCTCCCACTTACCCGATACCCGCTCCCTTCCCCCTCCCCACCCCTCCCAGCCTTGTCCTTTCCCAGCCCTTTCCCTTTCCCCTCCTTTCCTTCCTTCCCCATACAACCTAGACGAATTTCCTACTCCCCAACCTGCCAAACCTCCAGCGACGCCCAGGGAAGTGCCCGCTCCACCCCACCCCCCACTCGCTCCGCCCCTAACGTCCAGCCCTTTTAACTTCTTCCTCTGGGAGTCTGCAAAACACAGCCTTCAAATTCCCCTCCCGACGAACCGGAAGTGCGTCATGCATAGGCGCCGAGGCGCTCGTTTGGCGCGCGCGCCCTAAGCTGCGGGTCTGAGTTAGGGTCTTGGGTTTTCTCTCCTTTCTCCTTGGTTCTTGACTATTTCCGGACGCTGGTGTCTCCGAACTTCGACATGCCGTCTTCTTTACTGGGCTCGGCGATGCCGGCCTCCACGTCGGCCTCAGCCCTGCAGGAAGCTCTGGAAAATGCAGGGCGGCTCATCGACCGTCAGTTGCAAGAAGACCGCATGTACCCGGACCTTTCCGAGCTTCTCATGGTGTCTGCCCCAAGTGAGTGATCAGTGCCCATTTGGTGGTAACTGCTTTCTCAGCCGAAAGGACTCTCGCCTGAATTCCTAACTAGGTCCTTATCCCCAGGGTGGACTCGGCGAAGACGTTTTGAGATTTGGGGCCCTGTTTGCTACATTTTGAAGAGCAAAAAGAGCCTGTTTTCAGTTTATTTTCTTCCTCACTTCACTGCCGATATTTGAGAGGGTAGGAGTGACGAGCACTCTGCCATTTGAAGCAGAGGGAAAGACCCCAACCTTAACGAGCTGCTCACTGCCTCCAAGTGTTCATCACAGAGGCCAGATGAGTAGGATCACCTGATCTAAGTCTCATTCTTGTTAATTCCTCCTATTAGCATTAGAGTAAATCAGACGAGCAAATGGAATTAATTTGAAAATTTACCATCTTTCTCAAAGATATTCTTTAGTATGTGTAGAGTTAGTGTAATATAAAGTCTTAATATGAAGGTTGTTAAAAAGAACTACCGCTGGAATAAAGCAAGAGAATGGTGATATTAGCAGTGATGATGGACTGGGAGGGTAAGGCAGTGTATGTGTCAACAAAAGAGAGGTGACTGGAAAACATTTTAATGATTTTAAATTATGACTAGGCTCCTCAAGGCATATAGAATTACGTAAGTTGCTAAAAAAAAAAAAGTGACCCCTTTTTGAGATGGATATGGGAGAAAAGCAGAGAAGTGTAAGTAAGATAGAGACAAGATTTGGGGTAAGCAATAACCAAGGTAAAATAACAAGGACAATCTGTGCAATGGAAACCTAAACGACACTTCTGACAATTTATAAAAATCGTTGAGTAGGCTTGTAGTCAGAGAAACGATAGAAACAGAAAAAATTTAGTACTGTTCCTGACTGCTACTTACCGGTGAGCTTGTCTTCTAAGAACTGAGTGGCCTATTAGCAACACTCATCTTGAAGAGCATTACTCTCTTTGACCTCCTCAGGTTTGAAAACCAAGATGTAAAAACAGTGGATACATTCGAGTACTCTTATCTGACCCCAATCGATTCTATCCACCTTTACACATACCTCTTCAACCTAATCTTCTCAGCTTTGTTCCAGTCACACAGAATTTAACATGTTTTTCATAAGAAGCCCTTTCTTCAGGATGCTTTTATGTCATCGTTTACTTCGCATCTGGAATTTTCTTCTTTGCTTGACATTCCTCCAAAGTTCGTTAAGTATCACTTCCTTTGTGAGGGGTTTCTTAACCATTCACATCCTCACTTGAGTTATTAATTCCATCCTTTGTGTTCCCACTGCCATTTATCATGTCCTGTTAATATTTAACATTTCCACTTAGCAATATCCTGTTAAAATTAGTATGTTTTAAGATTAAATGGGATGTCTGGGATTTCCTTCAAAAAAATTCATTAGAGGGGCACCTGGGTGGCTCAGTTGGTTAAGCGTCCGACTTCAAATCATGTCATGATCTCATGCTTTGTGAGCTCCCCGCCGTTGGGCTTTGTGCTGACAGCTGAGAGCCTGGACCCTGCTTCGGATTCTGTGTCTCTGTCTCTCTCTGCCATTCCCTTGCTTGTGCTGTCTCTCAGTTTCTTTCAAAAATAAGCATTAAAGAAATCCATTAGAGAAGGAGTAGCTAGGGATATAAATGAAACCTGATTGGACATGTTATTAGTAATATTGAAGCTGGGTAATCAATCGGTACATAGGAATTGATTGCATTTTTCTCTCTCATATATTTTAAATTTCCATAATACATTTAGAATTTCTTTTTTTGTTGTTTATATATTTATTTTGAGAGAAAGAGTGTGAGCTGGGGAGAGGCAGAGAGAGAATCCCAAGCAGGATCCATGGTGACACCTTGGAGCCTAAAGTCAGGCTCACCAATCGTGAGATGACCTGTTCCAAAATCAAGAGCTAGATGCTTAACCTACTGAGCCACCCAGGTACCCCTAGAATTTCTTTTATATGTCAGTTTTCCCCAACATCTTTGTACTTAGAGCCTGGAAAGGTTCCTGGATAAAAAGGTCATGAGATCTAAAGAATACCTACCTGTTCAAGACATAGGAAATAGATCAGTCCACTCCTGCCCTTAGTTGTCTGTGTCTTAAAGCAAGAGAAAGGTTGCCAAGTGAGAACACTTTATAGAGCAGTCTGTGGTTTCCCCCAATAAAATACTGCTTATGTGGCATCATATGTATTTATCTTATTGGTGTGGGAGGGGTGGTCTAACAAAAACAAAAACACAAGGATTGTTTTAATCTATTAATATTGAAGTGGGAAAGGAAATAGCTATTTCCCCCATCAATATTTTTTTTTTTTTGTTCACGGTTGTTTCATTTGACAGTCACAAAGTAGTTTTATAAATATTTTCCCATTTCAGATTAGTAAAATAATAGAAAGAAACTAAATTATTGAACTAAATACATCCTTACTTACAGAGTAAGTCTTTGTGAAGGATAACTGTCTGGTTAGTGCTGAAACCAGTAATTAGCCCTCTTTTAACACTGGATTTTCTCAGACCTCTTTTGTATTGGGTCAGAATTACTTTATTTTCTATTTTTTTAATGTTTATTTATTTTTGAGAGAGAGTGTGAGTGGGGGAGAGGCAGAGAGAGAGAGGGAGACACAGAATCTGATGCAGGCTCCAGGCTCTGAGCTGTCAGTACAGAGCCCGATGCGGGGCTTGAACCCTTGAACCATGAGATCACGATCTGAACCAAAGTCAAACGCTCAACTGACTGAGCCACCCAGGTGCCCCTTCTCTGTACCTTTTTAACTATCAGATACACAATTTTTTTTGTAGCTTGCAGTGCTTCGATATGCCCAGTTGATGTTCAGTATATTATTTTAATAAATGCTTTGTTTTATTACTTGTAGATAATCCCACTGTTTCCGGCATGTCAGATATGGATTATCCTCTACAAGGACCTGGTTTGCTGTCAGTACCCAACCTTCCAGAGATCAGTTCCATCCGAAGGGTTCCTCTCCCACCTGAACTTGTTGAACAGTTTGGACGTATCCTTTTACCTTGTTTTTAACTCCCTAAAATTTTTAAAAATTAGTATTCTTATTCTAATTCTTGCTTTGTGTTTAGTTGGTGTGTTGTATGTAAGTTCATTTAAGAGTTTTATTTAAAAAAACATTTTAAGTATGTCAGTAGTTTGCCATGTGCCTAGAAAATATCATATAAAATTGAGTGTTGAAAATTGAATCACATCTTAATTGTTCTTGGACATTGAAGAGAGTGAATCATTTACAAGGAATTCTGCATTTTTGAATGATATTATTGCAAGGTAGTACTTTCCAGTTAAGTGCTATCCAAGGAAGCCTTTTTACCCCATTTTAGCTTGAAGACTCCTGATTTTCATTTTTATTTTTTCTCATATTTTAACACTTTAAAACTGGGATGTTGTTCTAAAAATGTTTAAAAACAAACAAAAACTGCCATGTACTTCTTTTTGCCCATCCCCAAAAGTTTTTGGTATGGTTTGGCACTTAATGGTATCTTAGAATTAAGGTTTAGGGCTACCTGAGTGGCTCAGTTGGTGAAGCGTCTGACTCTTGATTTCAGCTCAGGTCATAATCTCGTAGTTTGTGAGATGGAGCCCCGCATCAAGCGCAGTGCTGAGTGCACAGAGTCTGCTTGGGATTCATTCTCTCTCTCTCCTTCCTTCCCCCTCTCCCCCTCTCCCCCTCGCCCCCTCTCCTCTCTCTCCCCCCCTCTCCTCTCTCTCTCCCCCCCCTCTCCTCTCTCTCTCCCCCCTCTCCTCTCTCTCCCCCCCTCTCCTCTCTCTCCCCCCCCTCCTCTCTCTCCCCCCCTCTCCTCTCTCTCTCCCCCCCTCTCCTCTCTCTCTCCCCCCCTCTCCTCTCTCTCTCCTCCCCCCCCTCTCCTCTCTCTCTCCCCCCCTCTCCTCTCTCTCTCCCCCCCTCTCCTCTCTCTCTCTCTCCCCCCCTCTCCTCTCTCTCTCTCTCCCCCCCTCTCCTCTCTCTCTCTCTCCCCCCCTCTCCTCTCTCTCTCTCTCCCCCCCTCTCCTCTCTCTCTCTCTCCCCCTCTCCTCTCTCTCTCTCTCCCCCTCTCCTCTCTCTCTCTCTCCCCCTCTCCTCTCTCTCTCTCCCCCCCTCTCCTCTCTCTCCCTCTCTCTCTCTCCCCCCCTCTCCTCTCTCTCCCCCCCTCTCCTCTCTCTCCCCCCCCTCCTCTCTCTCTCTCTCCCCCCCCTCCTCTCTCCCCCCCCTCCTCTCTCTCCCCCCCCTCCTCTCTCTCCCCCCCCTCCTCTCTCTCCCCCCCCTCCTCTCTCTCCCCCCCCCCCTCCTCTCTCTCCCCCCCCTCCTCTCTCTCCCCCCCCTCCTCTCTCTCCCCCCCCTCTCCTCTCTCTCCCCCCCTCTCCCTCTCTCTCCCCCCCTCTCCTCTCTCTCTCCCCCCCTCTCCTCTCTCTCTCCCCCCCTCCTCTCTCTCCCCCCCTCTCCTCTCTCTCCCCCCCTCTCCTCTCTCTCTCCCCCCCTCTCCTCTCTCTCTCCCTCCCTCTCCTCTCTCTCTCCCCCCCTCTCCTCTCTCTCTCCCCCCCTCTCCTCTCTCTCTCCCCCTCTCCTCTCTCTCTCTCCCCCTCTCTTCTTTCTCTCTCCCCCTCTCCTCTGTCTCTCTCCCCCTCTCCCTCTCCTCTCTCTCCCCCTCTCCCTCTCCTCTCTCTCCCCCTCTCCCTCTCCTCTCTCTCCCCCTCTCCTCTCTCTCCCCCTCTCCCTCTCCTCTCTCTCCCCCTCTCCCTCTCCTCTCTCTCCCCCTCTCCCTCTCCTCTCTCTCCCCCTCTCCCTCTCCTCTCTCTCCCCCTCTCCCTCTCCTCTCTCTCCCCCTCTCCCTCTCCTCTCTCTCCCCTTCTCCCTCTCCTCTCTCTCCCCCTCTCCCTCTCCTCTCTCTCCCCCTCCTCTCTCTCCCTCTCCTCTCTCTCCCTCTCCTCTCTCTCTCCTCTCTCTCCTCTCTCTCCTTCCCTCTCCTCCCCTCTCCTCCCTCTCCTCCCCTCTCCTCCCCTCTCCTCCCCTCTCCTCCCCTCTCCCCTTCCCTCTCCCCTTCCCTCTCCTCTCTCCCTCTCCTCTCTCCCTCTCCTCTCTCCCTCTCCTCTCTCCCTCTCCTCTCTCCCTCTCCTCTCTCCCTCTCCTCTCTCCCTCTCCTCTCTCCCTCTCCTCTCTCCCTCTCCTCTCTCCCTCTCCTCTCTCCCTCTCCTCTCTCCCTCTCCTCTCTCCCTCTCCTCTCTCCCTCTCCTCTCTCCCTCTCCTCTCTCCCTCTCCTCTCTCCCTCTCCTCTCTCCCTCTCCTCTCTCCCTCTCCTCTCTCCCTCTCCTCTCTCCCTCTCCTCTCTCCCTCTCCTCTCTCCTCTCTCCTCTCTCCTCTCTCCTCTCTCCTCTCTCCTCTCTCCTCTCTCCTCTCTCCCTCTCCTCTCTCTCTCCTCTCTCTCTCTTTCTCTCTCTCTTTCTCTCTCTCTCTTTCTCTCTCTCTGCCTCTACCCTGCTCACACTCACCTTCTCTCTCAAAATAAATAAAATAAACTTAAAAAAAAATCTTAAGAAAGAATTAAAATTATAAGTGATTGCATTTCTAAGGATCACAGTAAGAATGAAACACTAATGGAATCTTCATAGACTGAATTGCTAGAGGAGTTTTCTTACCCTCTAAAAAAAGATCTTATCTGATTTTTTTAAAGTATGGCGTACCCTATAAAGGCATTAGATTTATAGTTATTCGCAGGGCGCCTAGGTAGCTCAGTCGGTTGGGGGGCCGACTTTGGCTCAGGTTATGATCTCATAGTGGGTCAAGCCATGCATCGGGCTCTGTGCTGACAGCTCAGAGCCTGGAGCCTGCTTTGTATCTTCCTCTCTGTCTGCCACTGCCCCACTCCTGTATTTCCTCTCTCTTTCTCTCTCTCTCTCAAAATTAAATAAACATTAAAAAGATTTATAGTTATTTGTTAGGAAGCTTCTGTATCAATCTGTAGCTCTCATAATATAGACATTAAGATGATATGCTAAAATTTAATCTGAGGGGCACCTAGGTGGCTCGGTCGGTTAAGCGTCCGACTTCAGTTCAAGTCATGATCTCATGGTCCGTGAGTTCAAGCCCTGCGTCAGGCTCTGTGCTGACAACTCACAGCCTGGAGCCTGCTTCCGATTCTGTGTCTCCCTCTCTCTCTGACCCTCCCCCGTTCATGCTCTGTCTCTCTCTGTCTCAAAAATAAATAAAAGCATTAAAAAAAATTTTTTTTTTAATAAAATAAAATTTAATCTGAGACTTTTAAAAATATATTAAACTAAAGGAAAAGTGTTTCAAATTTCAGTACAGTCTGCTTTAGAAGAATAAAGGAAATGGAAAATTAAAATAGCTATAAGTAGAAAAACTAGTAGAATCTAATATTTTTCCTAAACTTTTCAGTATTTCTCTGAGACTTTGTAAAATAACGTTATTAAATATACACTTCTTATCCCATACTCTATCTTTTCTTAGTTTCTTAATATTCTTTTTTTTTTTTTTTAATTTTTTTTAAACGTTTATTTATTTTTGAGACAGAGACAGAGCATGAACAGGGGAGGGGCAGAGAAAGAGGCAGACACAGAATCTGAAAGAGGCTCCAGGCTCTGAGCGGTCAGCACAGAGCCCGACGCGGGGCTCGAACTCACGGACCATGAGATCATGACCTGAGCCAAAGTCGGACGCTTAACCGACCAAGCCACCCAGGCGCCCCAGTTTCTTAATATTCTTTAATCTTCTGATAATACCATGCAAAAAATTATCATTTAATTAAGAAATTATTTTATTTCACAATTTTTTCCTCATTTTATGATTACATAATATAATTCTTTGTCTATTTTTCAATTGCACTATATATAAGAAGCTTGCAAATTGTCACCTGGCCTAACTTTAGCATGCCTTATGTTTTTTTTTTTTTTATCACTCTTGCTCTTATGCAGTTGGGAGAAAGTGGTCCAGTAGAACAGTTTTTTCATGTCAAAATTTAATGGTGTTATTCATGATCAGTATTCTTCTTTAATAATGGTAAAAACATTATATTTGTCCTTTAAAATACATTTTAAGTGGTCAAATGGCATTATTTAGGAATTGTAAATTGCAGGTTTGTTTCTGTCATACACTATGTCTTTAAACTCATTAGAAATCAAGATATTTTATTTGCTTTTTCTTCTTTTTTAAAATTTTTTTTAATGTTTATTCATTTTTGAGAGACAGAGCATGAGTGGGGGAGGGGCAGAGAGAGAAGGAGACACAGAATCCGAAGCAGGCTCCAGGCTCTGAGCTGTCAGCACAGAGCCTGATGTGGGGCTCGAATTCATGAACCCTGAGATCATGACCTGAGCTGAAGTCAGACACTTAATGGACTGAGCTACCCAGGCACCCTTTATTGCTTTTTCTATTAAAAAGTGGACAGATCATGATTTTTTAATCATAAATTTTAAATCAAAATCTTTCAAAACAAGCTTAAGAAAGAGAAGATTGAAATCTTTTTGCCTTACATCCACACTACTTCAGATATGCAGTGTAACTGCATGATGGGTGTGTTCCCTCCTATCAGCAGAGCTTGGCTCACAATTGACAGTGACATATTCATGTGGAACTATGAAGATGGGTATGTATTTAATGCTGGTTTGCTTTAGCATGATTAGAAGTTAGATTATCTTAATGGCAGCTAGTATTCTACTCATCAGAAGCTGCCTGGTTTATTTTTCATTCAGCTAACATCTGGGTCAGTGCTTCTCAGTATGCATACTGATCACCTGAGAATGAGGTTAAAAGTGCAGATTCTGTTATAGTAGTTCTGAGCGAGCCTCGAGAGTCTGCATTTGTAACAACCTCCCAGTGATGCTGCCAGTCTAAGTACCACTCTGAATAGCAGGGGTCTAGTTTCCAAGCTCTTATCTTCCAATAAGATAATCTGTTAGTAGTTTTTTGAGAGATGGTTTGACATCTTTAAAGACCTGTGTATTTGATGCATTTTTATGAATTGGGAGGCTCTTAATTCATTGAAGTGACTAAACAGTTTTGTTCCATGAGGTTGGCCATGTGTAATTTGAGTGTATATAGTAATCTGAGTGACGGCTCAAGACATTCTTGCTAAAATAGTTTATTGATCTGGTAATCTCACTCTGGCTTTTTGAAGATAAATTTTGGCTTACTACCATTTCTCTCTCATAATGTCTTTAGGGGATTAGTGGGATAACCAGAGGAAGGCCCTTGTAGTTGTTTCTCTTGCCCTTGGGTAATTAAAGCACCTGTTAGGTATGCGCGCGCGCGCGCACACACACACACACACACACACACAATCACTGAATTAAAGTGATACTAAATGAGAACTTGTAGCTTAAATAAAAATATTTTTGTTCTCTGATTTTTTTTCATTTAGAACTTCTCATAGCTATTTTTTATGGTTGAACTGTTATATAGTTCTAATAGCAGTGATGTATGGTTGTGATTTTTCTTCATACACCCTGAACTTTAGTTGCTTTTATTATTGTAACATAGTCGTTTTGATACTAAGGAATAAAACAACTTCATTTAGGTGTGGATCTATTTAGAAAAACAAACGCAAAAAAAATTTTGTTATAGACAAATGTAAGGATAATTTCCTTAAAAAGGGTTTCTCTTTAATGAAAATTTCTGTATTTCCATCAACATGTAATGTATCCATGTAATAAAATGTTGAGTTTATTATGTATCAGACACTCTTTTGTGCTAGGAACAATATTGAATGTGGTAAGTGTAGCTCCTGTCCTCATGGAATATACACTCCAACCTTACCGTGTTCAAACTAGAACTTATTTAAAGAAAAATTACTTGAACAGTGTGCTTACTGAAAAAAATCAAGGCACAAATCCTCGGTATATAACTCTTCAGTTCACAAATTCAATTCTGCAAAAATGTTAGGTTTCATTTCAATTATTCCATTAGCTTTTTATTATAAATCCTAATACCACATGGATAATAGGAACGTAATCTTGTTCAATTCATTGTTCTGAAACACCTAACATCCCCAGTATTGGTCTTAGTTTCTGGAGGTTGTGCCAGTTTTCACAGCATGGGGAAATGGGAAAACCTGGTCCACATATGTGGCCATTTAGGAGTTTTCTTTCTGTTTGCTTGGCTCTTTTCAGGACAACCAGAAATTTTCTTCAAGGTCTGGATCATGTGTGTATATGTGTGTATATATATGTATATGTATATATATGAATATCCCTCCCCCACCCCCACCCCCCGGGCATATTTATCCTACTTGGTGTTCTCTGAGTTTCTTGGATCTTTGGTTTGATGTCTTTCATTTTTGGAAATTTTTCAGTGATTATCTTCAAATATTTGTTCTGCCCCATTCTCTTCCTCTCCCTTCTGAGATTTTTACACTTCCGTTAGATTGTTTGATGTTATTCAAAACAGATTTTGGATACTTTGTTCTGTTTTTGTTTCTCCATTCTTTTTGTTTGTTTCAATTGGGACAATTTCTGTTGACCCAAATTCAAGTTCATGGATTCTTTTGTTAAGTATGTCAAGTCTACTTAAAAAGTTCTTACAAGATGTTCTTTCTCTGTGCTGTGCTTTTTATTTCTAACATTTTCACTTATTTCTTGTGATTTTCATCTCTCTGCTGAAATTCCTTATTTGCTTATTTATATTGTCCCCTTTTTTCATTAATACCTATATGATAATCATTTATTTTAAATTTCCTGTCTTATAGTTCAGACATCTGTCTCCTAGCTGAGTCCATTTCTGTTGATTTCTTTGTTTCTTGACAGGCTTTTTTTTCCTGTGCTTTTTTGTGTCTCATGTGTTTATTTTTAAGCCAGATGCCATGTGTAGGACAGTGGACACTGCAGTAAGTAGTGTTTATCCATCCTTAGATATGGGTATGTCTCTTTTTTTGCTAGGGCCTATCAAGTAGGTCTTTATTTCGGGGAAAGTTAACTTTTTCCAAGTCAAGAGTTGAGTTGAGTTTGGTTTTGTTATTGCTCTGGTTACCCTCAGTGGACCACAGGTTTCAAATTCCTTAGAATTACTTTGCACTTAGAATATAGGTTGGGTTCCTAGAGACTTTTTCTCAGTGTTTCTGTCCACCCTCAGCCATAGGCTTTCCCTGTGAGTCTGTTCTTCTGAGAGGGTCTTAACCCAACAGAACTGCTATTACTTGAGATTTGCAACCTGGCTGAGGAGAAGTTTGGAATAGGGAGCAGCTGTCTCTGTTTGCCTGGTTTATGCTTAGCTTTAGACAGGCCTGTGTGCCTGAATCTTGGAACTGAAACAGTTTTGTTTGCTGGCTTATTTTTCACTACATCCTGTAGTCTTAAAGAATATTTTAGGATAAAACTTTGTTTTCTGTGTATGTATAACATGTTTTTCTTTACCGTTTGACAGAGGAGACCTTGCCTATTTTGATGGACTTAGTGAGACTATTCTTGCTGTGGGGCTTGTGAAACCAAAAGCTGGTAAGAAATAAAAATGTAATGATAATGTTTGTATATAATGGTTTAGAACTGAGTAACAACACATTTTAAGTAGTTAAAAATTTTATCAAATATTCTGAATTCTAAGTAGAAACATAGAAAGTGATTAGGAATATTTAATAGTTTACTCACTTTATGGTAGAAATGAGTCTGTCTTTAAAATTACTAAATTGGGGCACCTAACTGGCTCAGTTGGTAGAGCATGTGACTCTTGATTTCAGGGTCATGAGTTCAAGCCCCATCCTTAAAAAATTTTGTGGGGACAGGGGAGGTACCTGTGTGGCTCAGTTGGTTGAGCATGCAACTCTTGGTTTTGGCTCGGGTCATGATCTCATGCTTCATGAGTTTAAGCCCTGCATCTGGCTCCGTGCTGGTAATGCAGAGTCTGCTTGAGATTTTCCCTCCCTCTCTCTCTGCCCCACCCCTGCTGTCTGTCTGTCTGTCTGTCTGTCTCTCTCTCAAAATAACTAAATAAACTTAAAAAAAATTTTTTAAGGACGCCTGGGTAGCTCCATTGGTTAAGTGTCCGACTTTAGCTCAGATCATGATCTCGTGGTTTGTGGGTTTGAGCCCCGTGTCGGGCTCTGTGCTAACAGCTCAGAGCCTGGAGCCTGCGTTGGATTCTGTGTCTCCTCTCTCTGCCCTCTCCTGGCTCACGCTCTGTCTGTCTCTCTTTCAAAAATAAGTAAACATTAAAAAAAAAATTAAAAGAAAAAATTTTTTAATAAAATTGTTAAACTATAATTTCTGCATTTTATCTTGCTTATTTTTTGTTACTCTTTGATGATTTACATAAAGTTTTGCATTATACATTTTTCATCAGTTAGTAAATTTAATGTTAAAAACCATTTTTGTCTCTGCGTTTTTGGTTTGTTTTCTTTTTGTGGGTTTTTTTTTCCTTCTTGAGAGTGAGAGAGAGACTGATTGCCAGAGCACACTCAGAGGAGGGGCAGAAGGAGAGGGAGAGAGAGACTCTTAGCAGGCTCTGCACCCAGCACAGAGCCCCACAAGGGGCTTGATCTCACCACCATGAGATCATGACCTGAGCTGAAATCAAGAGTTGAACATTTAACTGACTGAGCCACGCAGGGGCCCCATCTCTGCATTTTTTTTTTTTTAGTCTTGATGTCCAATGGAAGTGAAAAGAGAACTCAGAATAAATCTTAAAGAAGTGAGAAGTGGTGTTTAATTTAACAGTTTCAACTTCATTATACAGATTTTTTATCAGAGCTAATGACAAAATAATGGATTGATTTAAATTTAATATAGATTTTTTTTTTTGATGTATGAGAAATCTTACTACAATGGGAAATAATAGACAAAATTGTTTGTAATGCCTGAATAAAATTTTGAGGTCACAACTGTTTAGAAGTTATAATTCACATGGTACAGACGTGTAGTCTTAAACAGTTTATGTGATTATATTATAAACTTATTTCCTTAACATAGAACCTCAAAGTATTCTCAATCCTGAGGTATGTATCTCTCTTCATTTAAAAGTTTATTCATAATAACAGTCAACGACTGTCCCTGCCCTCTATTGTAATAAACATAAATTGTCCATCTACGGTAAATACTAAAATTTTGTACTACTCAAACGTAAACTTCAGTGCAAAATTAAAATTATGGCATAGTCTTTGATATGGCAACAAAGGTGTTGTCTTTGATAATGAAACAATTCTGGCTTTTCTGTCAGTAAGTACTGAAAATTTTGACTCTTGAATGTAATGTTAAAGCTGACGAAGTCCATATATTACTTTGCCTTTTGCAAGAAAATACTATTCTTGGGGCATCTGGGTGACTCGGTTAAGCATCCGACTCTTGATTTCAGCTTAGGTCATGATGTCACAGTTTGTGGGATTGAACCCCTCGTCAGGCTCTGTGCTGTCAGTGCATAGCCTGCTTGGGATTCTCTCCCTCTCTCTCTCCCCCTCCCCCACGTGCACACATGCTTTCTCTCTCTCTCTCTCTCTAAATAAATAAATAAATACATACATACATACATACATAAATAAAATATTTTTGAAGTTAAAGTCATTGTTTTCTTTTTTTATTTTTTATTTATTTATTTTTTTAATGTTTCATTTATTTTTGAGACAGGGAGAGACAGAGCATGAACAGGGGAGGGTCAGAGAGAGTGAGACACAGAATCTGAAACAGTCTCCAGGCTCTGAGCTGTCAGCACAGAGCCCGACGCGGGGCTCGAACTCATGGACCGAGAGATCATGACCTGAGCCGAAGTCGGACACTTAACCGACTGAGCCACCCAGGCGCCCCTAAAGTCATTGTTTTCTAAGTCAGGCTTTTTGGCATGAGTTTGCTTTATTGGTGAATTCTGTGTAAGCAAGAAGAGTATAAATACATGTTTCAATTTTATGATTGTTTGAATAAAACATAGGAATTCTTCAGTGATTTTTAGCATTTGCAGGTTTTTGTCTACAGACAAATTGACAAGGTTTAGTCATTTTTTGAGTTCAGGGAAGCATTTCTCATGTATTGAAAGATTCACATAGTTGTCTAGTTTCAATCTCCTCTTCTTGGGAGGTAACTTACCTGAAAGAGCTTATGGCTTTTGGACATTATTCATTATAGTGATTGTGAGTGATTAGTGGTTATGAGTCAATTTACCTCATCTGTATGACCCAGTGGGACTGCCACCAAAGTCAAATCATATGTAAACTCCTTCCTGGAAGTTATTCTTGGAATGGTCTTTCTTTGTGTTTTGAATACAGTAAACCTCCTACCTCAAATGTAGTCAGTTCTGTCTATCTATTTATTTAGAGAGTGCGCAAGTGACAGGGGAGGGGCAGGTGGAGAGGGAGGGAGAGAGAGAATATTAAGCAGGCTCCATGCTTTGTGTGAGCCCAATATGGGGATCATTCCCACAACCCTGGGATCATGACCTGAGTCAAAAGCAAGAGTTGGATGCTTAACTGACTGAGCCACCCAAACACCCTTAGTCAATTACTTCTGGAAAGCCAGTGGAGTTTACAGTAGAAGAGAAGAGCTTTGTATTTTCATTTCTGAACCAGCATCTCTTGAAAAGGTACCAATTCATACTGTCATTGAAGTTGCCTTAGAAGTTGAAGGTACCATTGGCCAAGTTTTCAGTGCCAAAGCATGCCTTTGTAAAAATGCAATGAGTTATGTATGGTTCTGTTGAGTTTCTTCATCAAAGCAGCAAAAGCAGTTGGGTTAGCAAAGGATCTTAAGTGCTTATATTTGTGCACAAGTATTACACTTTTTCTTTCAAAACTTTTTCAAAACCTTAAAACTTTTTCATTCAAAAGTAGTGAAATTTGGAACTGGTCCACAGACCTAAACAACTTATGTTAATTTCTAAAAGGTGCTAATAAGATAATGCACTTTATAGATAAGAAGTGAAGGTTGACAAAAGGAAGAAATGTCAGTCATTTAACCTTGCTGCACCCTGAAGGGAGATAGCTTCCATTTCTACCATTTTCTGTTGCAAAATACTTGAATAAATGTTGAGAGATTTAGAGAAGATGACATCATTTGACAAGATACTACTTTCCTTACCTTTCTTTACTCAAAGTCGTAAACCAGCTCCATCATCCATAGAATTCCTACTTCACTAGAGTTTCTGTAATCAAAGATGACTTCTTTGTCATTGCCTGGTGACTAAATACTTTGAGATAAGCCTTCTATTAAGGAAAACATAAGTTTTCATAAAGTTTAGGCTTTTTAAGTCAATTTTTCATGAAATATCAGGTATATTTTGAGTTCATTAGGTAGAAGATCTGTGCCTTCAGCTTAACTGACTGGAAGCTTGATACACAAAGCTGACTTTTGTACCCCTCAGTGTTCATCAGTGAAAGTAAAAGTTTTGTACTTTCTGTGGCATTATATACGCTTAAGCAGGCCAAAGGTATATACATGAAGAGATGTCCATAATTGTAACATAAGGTATATTTCCTTTTATTCCTATCAGTAAGGCACTGTTTTTGGACATTGTAACATGACGTGTCATCTTGTGCCTGTAAGCATTTCTTAATGTTAATACCATAAAAAGAAAATAAACAGTACCTTAGCATGAATTTTAAAAAAAGCTTTCACTTGGTAATGTCCCCTCTGAAACTATAAATTATCTGATTTTGATATATAAATTCATCTGGGAAACTCATTTAATATATGAACTCATATCTGTTTCTATGAATTTGCCTATAGGCATCTGACATAAGTGGAATTATATGGTATTTTTTCTTTGCGACTGGTTTATTTCACTTATAATGATCTTAAGATTCATTCCTGTTACAGTATGTGTCTGAATTTCCTTTTTAAAGACTGGGTCATATTCTATTTTATTGTATATGTAGACCACATTTTGTTTATCCATTCATGTGTTGGTGGACACTTGGATTGCTTCCACTTTTTAGGTGCTGTGAATTATGCTGCTGTGAATGTGGGTGTACAAATAGAAAGCTTTATATTTTAATAAACAGACTATTTTATGCCATTCTGATTTTGGAATTAAAAGGTTTTTTTTAATACAGTTTTTAAAATTTATTTTGAGAGAGAGCACATGTGCATGCATGCAGCGGGGAGCGGGGAGGCCAGAGAAGGAGGGAGAGAGAGAATCCCAAGCAGTCTCCGCACTTTCAGTGCATAGCCCAGCATGGGGCTTGAACTCAGAAACTGTGAGATCATGACTTGAGCTGAGATCAAGAGTCAGACCCTTACCTGACTGAGCCACTCAGGTGCACCATATAATGCTGATTTTAAATGGCATTAAATACTGAAGTGCTTCTTTTATTTTTGTTGTTTTTTTTTTTTTTTTTTTTTTTTTTGAGAGAGAGCTTGCACGAGAGGAGTGGTAGGTTAGAGAAAGAGGGAGAGAGAGAATCCCAAGCAGGCTCCTTGCTGTTAGTGTGGGGCATGATGTGGGCTTCAGTCTCAAGAACCATGAGATCATGGGGTTCCTGGGTCATTCACTCAGTTAAGCATCTGACTTCAGCTCAGGTTATGATCTCACGGTTTGTGGGTTCAAGCCCCACGTCAGGTTCTGTGCTGACAGCTCTGAGCCTAGAGCCTGCTTCAGATTCTGTGTCTCCCTCTCTCTCTGCTGCCCCTTCCCCCTGCCCACTCATGCTCTGTCTCTCAAAAATAAAAATAAACGTTAAAAAAAAAATAGAACCGTGAGATCAAGACCTGAGCTGAAACCAAGAGTCTATCGCTTAACTAACTGAGTGAGCCAACCAGGTGCCCCTGAAGTGTTTCTTTTTTAATATGGTTCTTTTTTGTATTACTATTTGCTTATTTAAATGATCACAGGTAGTAATATTTTAACATCAAATTAAAGTGAGTTCAGACATTTCATATACTATTTAAATGATTTTTGGTTTTAAGTAGGCTCCACACCCAACGTGGGGCTTGAATTCACGACCTCAGGATCAAGAGTCGCATCCTTTACCCACTGAGCCAGCCAGGTGTCCCCTTCGTATACTATTTAATCACTAGTTCATTTTAATGATAAAGCCATTAGTCTATTGATGCTTAGATAGTGGATGTGGATGTAATGGTAAAACCATGGTCTATTAGTGCTTAAATAGTGTAAGTGGAGTTTTTTGGAATAATCCCTAACCCATGTCTCCTCTATCTTAGGCATCTTTCAACCTCATGTACGGCACCTGCTGGTTTTGGCAACCCCTGTGGATATAGTGATTCTTGGACTTAGCTATGCTAATTTACAAACAGGTATAGCAATCCATATGTGGTATTTTTAAAATAAACATGTTAGCCAGTTTAATATAATTAAAAGCTAATGTTTTTGACTAAGTTAACTTTCCAGAGTATTTGCTCATAGCAAAATAATATTTCCCCACAGGGATGGTACCTTTCAGGTTAGGAGCTTCACCAAACAAGTATTTTGAATATGTTTACCATATTAACGTACACTCCTTAAATGTACAATATAAAATGGTAGTAAAAGAGAAACAGTTGACACTAGCGAGTTTTTCCAGCAGTGCTTTCAATTTCTTCGTTTCTAGTTTTTTGAATAGCCATTTTAACATACACAATACCGAAATGTACATTCTTTCCTTTAACGTAAGAAGACCTTGGTTTATTACTAGTACATTCAGTGGTTTCTTTTGCATTGTGGCAATCTGGGTGAAATGTTGAACTTCAGTGACTCAAATTAATGATTATTACTATCACATCCTTAGGCTTGTTTGTAAAATTTAATAATTTGGGAGAGTTTTTGATGTTGTATAATGTTACATATATTAAACTTATTATATGTTATAAATTTTTTATGTATGTACATATTATAGGTTCTATTTAACTTGAATAAATTGTATCAGACTTTTTATAATAATTTAAAAATTATGTTCTACAAGCTTTTGGATAGATCAATAAGAATTCAGTAAAAATAACAATTCTGAAGATAATGCAGTGATTGTCTCAAACTTTAAACAAGCTCATAAGCTGATTCCTGTGTTCTTTCTTTAAAAAAAAATAGGTTCTGGAGTTCTTAATGACAGTATGTGTGGTGGAATGCAGTTGCTTCCAGATCCCTTATATTCTCTTCCCACTGATAATACTTACCTTTTAACAATAACTTCCACTGATAATGGCAGAATTTTCTTGGCTGGAAAGGACGGCTGTTTATATGAAGTAGCATACCAAGTAAGTCTAGCATTTATAAACATTTTTTTGTCTCTCTTGATTTTTTTCATTTTTAGGGATAGATTTTGCTTTTGTTTTCTAAGTATATAAGCATACTAATAAATTCTTAGGGAAAGTATTCATACATACACTTAAAACCATAGTCTTCCATTGACTATACCATGCCTATGAAACCCAGTCCTCTCTTCTAGAAATAAATAGCATTATCAGTTCTGAATATTATTTTTTTAGAAAATGATCCACTGATAATTGTAAGTATAGCTATGTATTTATGTAAGTATGTCTATACACACACACACAGACACACACACACACGTATACAATTACATAATGTACTTTTCTGTATGTATGCTTTTACTTAGGTTATTACTTATTGTTACATTAATTGGCTTCTCACTAAATTGTTTCTTTGTGATTACTGCATATTTGTCTGTAAATGCAGACAATTGTTAACAATTTTCTTCTTCCTTTTTTTTTAATTTTTTAAAATTTATTTTGAAAAAGAGGGAGGGAGGGAGGGAGAGAGAGAGAATCCCAAGCAGGCTCTGTGCTGTCAGTGCAGCCTGAATTTGGGCTCGAATTCATGAACTGTGAGATTATGACCTGAGCCAAAATCAGGAGTCAGATGCTTAACTGACTGAACCACCCAGGCGCCCCTTAGCAAATCCTTTCTTGATGGACTTCTAGGTTTTCAGTTTCTCTCTTCACAAATAATGCTTTTGCAGGCCTCCGTTGTATATGTGTAGATACTTTTTTGTTTAGAGACTTTTAATTCTAATGGTTGGGTTATAGAGTATATGCATTTAAAATTGTATTTTCATGTTTTCATATTGCCCTCTAAGAGTTTTAGACTCTTAGCAGGCTTCTGTGAATGTACCCCACCACCAACCCCCCCTAATGCTACTATTATCAAATTTACTAATTTTGGCCGATGTGATTAGAGGGAAATTTTTTTTTTTTTCTGGTTGAGTTGAGGGAGGATCTTTTCATGTATTTTTGGTCATGTATGTTTTCTCTACTCTGAAATGCCCTTTTATGTCTTATCCCTATTGTATTACTGCCTTTTTCATAAGGTAAATGTTAGGGAACTGATAAAGTAACATTCTTAGAGTCACATAATTAGTGGCAGAGCTAGGACAACAACCTGGTCAGCTGTGTTTTTTATATTACATAGTATCTCTTACCCATTTTCTCTTAGCTTTGTTCATTATCAAAAAAGTAGGGAGGGGCACCTGGATGGCTCAGTTGGTTGAGCGTCCGACTTCGGCTTGATCATGATCTCGTGGTTCAAGAGTTTGAGCCCTGCTTTGGGGTCTGTGTGGGCAGCTCAGAGCCTGGAGCCTGCTTTGGATTCTGTGTCTCCCTCTTTCTCTGCCCTCCCCTGCTTGACCTCTGTCTCCCCCATGGCAAAAGTCAGTCATTGAGAAGTACACTGTAGATTGTGATTGTGATGGCTGCTGCTGTTAAAATTTCTTTTTAGCTGAAGTGGGAAGAGATGATACAGGTACCTCTCTCCTGTGTTCTTTGAGCTCTTATAAACTGCACTTATTTGCTTTACTACTTTTATTTTTTATTTATTTAAAAAAATTAAAAAAAAATTGTTTTTAACATTTATTTATTTTTGAGAGAGAGCATGAGCATGGGAGGGGCAGAGAGAGAGGGAGACACAGAATACAAAGCAGTCTCCAGGCTCCGAGCTGTCAGCCCAGAGCCTGATGTGGGTCTCAAACTCACACACTGCGAGATCATGACCTGAGCTGAAGTCAGATGCTTAACCAACTAAGCCACCCAGGTGTCCCTATTTTTAAATATTTATTTTTGAGAGGGGTGGGGAGGGGCAGAGAGAGGGGGAAACACAGAATCTGAAGCAGGCTCCGGGCTCTGAGCTGTCGGCACAGAGCCCGACGCAGGGCTCAAACCCACAAGCCCTGAGATATGACCTGAACCGAAGTTGGATGCTTAACCTACCGAGCCACCCATGTGCCCTTACTTTACTGCTTTTAAATAAAAGAATTTTTAAGATAACTAAAATATGGGTGTATTAACAGCACTGTGAGGTTTTGAAATAGCTGATTTCATTGAGAGCAGTGATATGATTATGGCTAACTACATTTTCTGTTTTTAATTAAAGGACTAAACAATATTCTGAATAGTATGTCTATTGACAGTTGTTGGTATTTCATTACCATTTGAGGATTTTTGTACACATGGGTATATGGTAGTTGCTTTGATGGGTGTACCTACATTTACAGGTCTTCCTTCTTTCAATTTTTCCTTTTAAGGCAGAAGCAGGTTGGTTTAGCCAAAGATGTAGGAAAATAAACCACTCAAAGAGTGCACTTTCTTTCCTTGTTCCTTCATTGCTACAGTTTACATTCTCAGAAGATGGTAAGTAGAAAACAATAAATTTGGCAAACAGGTTTTTTTTTTTTAACAGATTGTTGACTTCACAGTTTTCTTCTGAAATTCTTTTTTTTTTTTTTTTTTAATGCTTATTTATTTTGGGGCTCGGGGAGCAGAGACAGAGACAGAGAATCCCAAGCAGGTTCTGCGCTTGTGCCTGACTTAGGGCTCAGACTCACAAACCGTGACATTATGACCTGAGCCCAGATCAAGAGTTGGGCACTAAACTGACTGAGCCACCCAGGTGCCCCCAGAAATTCTCATTGTAACTGAAAGTTTGTCTTATTAAATAACATTTGGTATATATTCATAAGGTATTTAAAGGAAGAAGAGATTATAAAAATAGACAGTGTTGGTTTTATTCCCAAGTTCCTATGAATGTAGCATCACAGAGCGTGGGTCTAAAATAGTTGTATGTACTTAGACCAATACTGTGTATATGTGAGAGAGAGAGAGAGACCTCTAATACATGTTTTGTCTGTCTAGAACAAATTGAATATGAGTAAATGAATATATCTGAGTTTTTAATAGAATTAGAGATTTAGGCAGGTGAAATAATTAAAAACTAGTGAGATAAGATAAATACATTCAAAAAACATTGTGACTGAAGTTTTAAACTTTTTCCCTTCACACAGTGATTCATTAAACTAAACTGGAAGTTTCTTGAACACACTGAGTATAATTATTTCTGTTTCTAGCATATAGTAAACAGTCATTAAATGTTGGATGAAGAAATAAGAATAATGTAGAGTTTTTTTTGTCTTATAGATCCTATTCTTCAAATTGCAATTGATAATTCTAGAAATATTTTATATACACGATCTGAGAAAGGAGTAATACAGGTAAGTATTAATATTATACCGCCATTTAAGTGGGGGGAAGAACATCCCTGTTTTTAAGAAGGAGATTCAGTTATCAGTTACTCTTAGCCTTTTCCTATAGGCTATGTGCTTTTTTAAAAAACTACTTCTTGGGATGCCTGGGTGGCTCAGTCAGTTAAGCATCTGACTTAAGGTCATGATCTCATGGTTTGTGAATTCAAGCCCCACGTCAGGCTCTGTGCTGACAGCTCAGAGCCTGGAGCCTGCTTCCGATTCTGTGTCTCCCCTCTCTCTCTGCCCCTCCCCTGCTCAGGCTCTGTCTCTCTCTGTGTCTCTAAAATGAATAAACGTTAAAAAAAATTCTTTAAAAAAAACTACTTCTCAGGGTCCCTTTATTGTGAAATTTTAAATCTCTGAATGTTACCAAATCTGTTTGAAGTGCCACAATTAAAGGATCCCTGAAAAGGAGGAGTCTCTTTAATAAAATATTACTTAAAAGATTATTTTGTAAAGTACACATGGGTTATAGTTATGTTTAAGTGGGTACAATTTTTTATTCACAGGTTTATGATTTGGGCCACGATGGACAAGGAATGAGCAGAGTTGCCTCAGTTTCGCAGAATTCTATTGTCTCTGCTGCTGGAAACATTGCTAGGTAATATGTAATTTATTGTCAGACATTTCATTTACAGGCATAGTTAAGCTATTTGTGTACAGCATACTAAGATTCTTTTCTCTGCAAAATATCTCTAAAAGATCAGGAATGCTGAAGGAGATGACACTGGAGGCTCTGTTTGAGCTGCTAGAGAAAGACTCTTAATTCTGAAGTTGGATGGTTTGAAACAAGGCAGACTGGTTTTACAGTGTAAAGTACACTTTGACATGTTTAGGTTGTCTGTACAGGCAATTACAGGAGTTATGACTAAGAAACTACATGCCTCAAAGTTCCCCACTTGTAAACACTCCAACCTTTTAACAGGCCTGCGTTGTATAAGATTAGTTGGTCTGATAATTGACACAAGTGCCCTTTGGGAATACAGGAACTTTACAGTTGTATTGTCCACATTGTATTCTTGAGGAAACTAAAACTAATGAGTGTGATGATTTATCTGAAGTGTGACTCCTCGATAAATACTAGAATCAAGGCTACAGCCAAGTCTTCAGACACTATACACTATGATTTACATATATCACAACTAATTTAGCTCAAGTGCGAAAATTCTCTTCTTAACAAAGGCCTCAAATTTTCAGCTTCAGTTTTCTGTGTGCTTGGGTCATTGCTGCATTGAGATATCCTAGTGAAAAAATCAATGTTTTCTTTGCTTTTCAGTGACAAAAAAAATTCTCAAGGCAGACCATCTAAAACAAAGTTTTTCCTTTTTCGGCTCCCGACGTTTTTTTTGTTTTTTTTGTTTTTTTTTTTTTTTTGGAATTGTTTTCAAATCCCAGAAAAACTAGAAGAGCAGCATGGTAAAAACTGATACACCCTTTATCCAAATTTAACAGTTGTTAACCATTTTCCCTTATTTGCTGACTTTCTTATGAACTACTTGAAAGTAACTTGCAGACATGACTTGACATGACTTTCCTCCTTACATCCTTCAACCTTCATTTCCCAACTCTCTTATATAAGCACAATACCAATTCCACACCTAAAATAATTAATAATTTTGTGATACTATCTTGTAATTATACAGTTCATATTAAATTACTTAATAGTCCCAGAAATCTCTCGTAACAGTTTTTCTTTTCATTTTTCTCCAGATTCAGTCAGAGCCCATGAATTACATTGGTCATTTGTCTTATTGACATAGAACAGATGTCTCACTGTCTTTCTTTTTCCCTACATTTGGTGGGGTGCTGGAGTCTTATTTGTAGAATATCTCATTTTCTGTATTTGTCTTTTTCATTGTCATTAGATTAAAAAAATAGACAATTTTTTTTTTTGGCCAGTATTACATAGATGATGTGAACTCCTTGTAGTGTTACATCAGTAGGTACCTATTACCAGTTTTTGCACTATGGAATACTTGGCTAAGGTGCTGTTTACCAGGTCTCTCTGTCATAAAGTTTCATTTTTCCTTCTTTTTAATTAGTGGTAATCTTTACAATGATAATTTGATGCTCTGAGAACCCCTTGTTCCTCATTAACCATTTACCCAATGGAATTAGTCTTTTATGATCTTTCAGAAAAGGGTTACTTGTAACAATATTAATGTAAACTCATATTCAGGGGTTTTTGCTGGCGCTTGCTGCTGTTGTATTAATTTTCTAAGAAGTTAGTCTTATTTTAGCATATTAATATATTTAGTAGACCATTTTAAAAATAAACTTCAGTTTTTTTCCTTTCTTGTAGGACCATAGATCGTTCTGTTTTTAAGCCAATTGTTCAAATAGCAGTGATTGAAAATTCTGAATCGCTGGATTGTCAGTTATTGGCAGTCACACATGCAGGTATGTTGTTTAATTTATATGTCTGCTATTGCTGTTAGAACTTGATAATCTTCAGATTTGGAAAATTATTATTAGATATATATTTTTACTTGTGTATTAATTATCAATCAATATTAATAACTCATAAAGTTAAAAATTTTGAAAATTAGAAATTTTTCCCTGGTTCTTTCTCCTCATTTTATAGATGTAAAGCTAGGCCTAAAAAGTAAAGTGGCTAATATTCAGTGATGGAGCCTGAATAGGAACAAGGACTCCCTTGGCTTAAAGTTGCAGATTGTTTCTACTAAAATGTGTTGATTCACCTGTCAGTTCCAAGTGACAGCTTCTTAGAAATCTACTTCAGGTCATATTACACATGAGGACTTTGCATCAGTCAGGAAAGTGATGTGTGGCTTCAACAGGTGTCTGGTGTTACTCTGTGGAATTGCTTCAATAACACATATACCTCGGGATTTTCATTTTCTGTTACTGATGTATAATTTTACTCCATCATCAGGTGTAAGGTTGTATTTCAGCACTTGTCCATTCAGACAGCCATTAGCACGACCTAACACATTGACACTGGTTCACGTTCGCTTACCTCCTGGATTCTCAGCATCTTCAACAGTGGAAAAACCTTCAAAAGTACATAAAGCACTTTACAGTAAAGGTAAATTCTGAAATACTATCAGATTTAAAATTGTTTTTTTTTTAATTGTTAAAATTAGAACGTCTTTTGAGCCATTTGAAAATAACAAATTTTCCAATAAAATTTAGAATGTTTTAGGTTTTTACCTTAATTATGGTTTTAAAACCTAGAACCTTAATGGACTTAAGGCTGATGTCACTAAAGTCAATATAAAGGAAAGAAGTTAGCGGGAGGGGCTGGAATTGAACACAGCAGACTAAATTTCAAAATCAAACTGGTCATGTCAACTAGTATTGCTAAGATGATGCTTTTATAGTCTCTTTTATCTCTGCCATTCCACTAGTTTAGCTTCATTTTTATTCATGATGTGTTTGGGATAACCAGTACATGAAATTCTATTTCATTGAATATTAGATACCATTGACTGAAAGTGACAACATTTTTATGTACTAAATATGCTTTTTTAAAGTTAATAATTAATTCATAAGCCCATTGATTAAAAACTATATCCTAACTTTAGAAATTTTAAGATGTTGGGGTACCTAGGTAGTTCAGTTGATTGAGCATCTCTCTTTTTTTTTTTTAATTTTTATTTAATTTTATATTTTTAATTTACATCCAGGTTAGCATATAATGCAACAATGCTTTCAGGGGTAGATTCCTTGATGCCCCTTACCCATTTAACCTATCCCCCCTCCCACAACCCCTCCAGAAACCCTCTGTTTGTTCTCCATATTTAAGAGTCTCTTATGTTTTATCCCCCTCCCTGTTTTTATATTATTTTTGCTTCCCTTCTCTTGTGTTCATCTGTTCTGTGTCTTAAAGGCCTCATATGAGTGAAGTCATATGATACTTGTCTTTCTCTGACTAATTTCACTTAGCATAATACCCTCTAGTTCCATCCATGTAGTTGCAAATGGCAAGATTTCATTCTTTTTGATTGCTGAGTAATACTCCATTGTATATATATACCACATCTTTATCCATTCATCCATTGATGGACATTTGGACTCTTTCCCTACTCGGGCTATTGTTGACAGTTCTGCTATAAACATTGGGGTGCATGTGGCCCTTCAAAACAGCATATCTGTATCCCTTGAATAAATACCTAGTAGTGCAGTTGCTGGGTCATTGGGTAGTTCTATTTTTAATTTTTTGAGGAACCTCCATACTGTTTTCCAGAGTGGCTGCACCAGTTTGCATTCCCACCAGCAGTGCAAGACAGATCCTTTTTCTCCACATCCTTGCTAACACCTGTTGTTGCCTCAGTTGTTAATGTTAGCCATTCTGACAGGTGTGAGGTGGTATCTCATTGTGATTTTGATTTGTATTTCCTTGATGATGAGTGATGTTGAACATTTTTTCATGTGTCTGTTGGCCATCCGGATGTCTTTGGAGAAGTGTCTATTCATGTCTTTTGCCCATTTCTTCACTGGATTATTTGTTTTTTGGGTGTGGAGTTTGATAAGTTCTTTATAGATTTTGGATACTAACCCTTTATCTGATATGTCGTTTGCAAATATCTTCTCCCATTCAGTTGGTTGCCTTTTAGTTTTGCTGATTGCTTCCTTTGCTGAGGTCCCAATAGTTCATTTTTGCTTTTGTTTCCCTTGCCTCTGGAGATGTGTTGGGTAAGAAGTTGCTGCGGCCAAGATCAAAGAGGTTTTTGCCTTTCTCCTCAAGGATTTTGATGACTTCCTGTCTTACATTGAGGTCTTTCATCCATTTTGAGTTTATTTTTGTGTGTGGTGTAAGGAAGTGGTCCAGGTTCATTTTTCTGCATGTCGCTGTCCAGTTTTCCCAGCACCACTTGCTGAAGAGACTGTCTTTATTTTTATTCCATTGGATATTCTTTCCTGCTTTGTCAAAGATTAGTTGGCCATACGTTTGTGGATCCATTATTCCTGGGTTCTCTTTTCTGTTCCATTGATTTGAGTGTCTGTTTTTGTGCCAGTACCATAATGTCTTGATGATTACAGCTTTGTAATATAGCTTGAAGTCCGGGATTGTGATGCCTCCTGCTTTGGTTTTCTTTTTCAAGATTGCTTTGGCTATTTGGGGTCTTCTCTGATTCCATACAAATTTTGGAATTATTTGTTCTAGCTCTGAGAAGAATGCTGGTGTTATTTTGATAGGGATTGCATTGAATATGTAGATTGCTTTGGGTAGTATTGACATTTAGCAATATTTGTTCTTCCTATCCAGGAGCATGGAATATTTTTCCATTTTTTTGTGTCTTCCATTTCTTTCATAAGCTTTCTATAGATTTTTCACCTCTTTGGTTAGATTTATTCCTAGGTATTTTATGGTTTTGGGTGGAATTGTAAATGGCATCGATTCCTTGATTTCTCTTTCTGTTGCTTCATTGTTGGTGTATAGGAATACAACTGATTTCTGTGCATTGATTTTATATCCTGCAACTTTGCTGAATTCATGAATCAGCTCTAGCAGTTTTTTGGTGGAATCTTTTGGGTTTTCCATATAGAGTGTCATGTCATTTGCAAAGAGTGAGGAGCATTTGACTCTTTATATCAGCTCAGATCATGATCTCACGGTCATGAGATCAGTCCCTACATTAGGCTCTGCATTGAGCCTAGAGCCTGCTGGGGATTCTCTCTCGCCCTCTTTCTCCCTGCCCCTCCCCCACTTGTGCTCTCTCTCAAAATAAATAAATAAGCAAACATTTTTAAAATAGAAAACTTAAGGGGCACCTGGGTGGTTCAGTTGGTTGAGCATCCGACCTTGGCTAAGGTCATGATCTCCTGGTTCATGGGTTTAAGCCTCACATCAGGCTGTATGCTGACAGCTCACAGCCTGGAGCCTGTTTCGGATTCTATGTCTCCCTCTCTCTCTCTGCTCTTCCCCCAGTCTGTCTGTCTCTGTCTCTCTCTCTCTCTCACAAAAATAAATATAAACACTAAAAAATAATAGAATCATGGGAATCTACTCCCGAGACCAAGAGCACACTATATACACTTATATACTATAAGTGTACAAGTACACTTATAGTATACAAGTGTATACTTGTATTATATACACTATATACACATGTTAGCTAACTTGACAATAAATTATATTTAGGGGAAAAAAATAGAAATTTTAAGATGTGAAAAAAGTGTTTACCCAAAAGAAATGAAGTAGAAGATCTGGAACACTTGATGATTCTACCCTACCAATAATTATATGTCCTTTTAGGGGATTAATTTTCGTTTATTTTGTAACTTATTTACTTACTGTGATGCACGTTATGTATATGTGTTATATGTATTAATATTAGTAACTAATATTACTAATTAAGGTAATTAGGGATGCATATTATTTGGCATTCCATAAGATTTTGTGTTTTAAACTTTAGGTATTCTACTGATGGCAGCCTCAGAAAATGAAGATAATGACATTTTGTGGTGTGTTAACCATGATACATTTCCTTTCCAAAAGCCAATGATGGAAACCCAGGTAAGTTATCCTGAGAATCTTAAGGAACTTTTTATATATTTTATAATATTAACTGAAGAGTAAAATTGTAAGAATCTTTATGTTGTGATATTTATCTTGAATACTCATATATGATTAGAAATTGAAAATAAGTGAATTCTGTTAATTCTTTGTTTTTCCTCTGAGGTTGGTTAATCATTAAAAATATGTTTTGACATTGGAGCCCTTTTAGAATGGTTTTCATAATGTACCCCAAAATGCATGTTTTTTCTGAAATGACTTTTGTCCCATTTAAATATATTAGATTTTCAGTTATTTAATTATAAGGTCATCCACTATAGTTATGACTTAGAATTTTATCTTAATGATGCCTTTAATTTATAGTTCTGCCTGCATTCAAAAATTTGTTTAATTGTAGAAATTTTCAAGTGTGCACAAAAATAGAATGATAAATCGAACCCCCATAATTAAAGAATTACCAACCCTTTCCCCATCTTGTTTCATATCTCTCCCCTGCATATACAAATGTACACACACAAACACATGGTTGTGTTTTAAAAGCAGATATCACCACATATTCCATGATGTTGACACGGAGTTCCTAGGTAAGGTTTGCCGCCCCGGCCTGCCTTGGCCCAGTCCCACACCTGGGCTGCTCATCTCAGCCCTCAGCATAGAAGGAGCTAAGGAGAGGCCAGTGCCACCAAGAGTATGGCTAGGGGAGCCATCTATGCTCCTTCCCATTGGTATCTCCTATTTACCCCTATCTGTTAATCCTAAATGCCCTCGCATAACCCATGCTGCTTGGCCCCTGAGGATGCTGATCAAACCAAATAAATATACTCCTTTTGGGATCATCTCTTTAAAGGCATTTTTGGTTCCAGCTGCTGCCAACTGCTTCCTGGTTATTCTCAAACTTAAGCCCTTTTAGTTATGAGGAGCAGGAAAGGTATGTAGATGACAGGAAGAAGAAAGCATCCCCAGGGATGGGGGCATGGTTTGAATGGGCTCTTCCAAGTTTCTGACATGGCCCAGGGAGCTGGGGTAGAGGGTAGGTATGGAAGCAAAAAGCATTTTTCTCATTCTTTTTTTTTTTTTTTTTTTTTCCATTATTTAAGCTTTACTGAGCACTGCTATGTGTCTCATCCTGTGGTAGACTGTGAGGATTCAGAACTCATTAAGATACAAACCTTATCCTGATGGAAGCACATTGTTAGAAAGTGCAGGTTTGAATTCTGGCTCCCATTTCCTTAAAGCTGTGGCTCAAAGTGTTTAATGTATCTGTGGCCCTCAATTACTTTGTCTATAATAGGTATAAGAATACTGCCTTTGTGGGTTTGTTGTAGGATTAAATGAGTTCATGTGTGTAAAGCACTCAGCATACTGCCTGGCATATATGAAGCACTCAATAAGTGATTAAAAATGATAACTGTTATTTTTTTTAGCAAATACTATGCATCATATCCTTTCATTTGTATAATACTTGTTCCCAAATATGGACTTTTAAAAAGAAAAACAGTTACCAAATATAAATGTAGTGCATGGACTTTAACCAAATTATACTCTCCCCAAAACAGCTATATAAGACATTAGAACAATGGGGAAATTCTGTATTGACTGGGCATTAGGCTATTGTTAACATTCTTAAATGTTACAGTAGCATGGTTATCTAAGAAAACACCCTTATTTTTAGGAGATGCTTGGAAAAGTATATAGCAGTGACATATATCATTTTCAAATGGTTCAGTTAAAAGCATATATATATATATATATATATATATATATATATATATATTTATATATGGCAAAATGCTAATAGTTATTGAATCCAGGTATTGGGAATATAGACATTTATTGTGCTTTAAACATTTTTAGAAGTTTGAAATTTTTTATAATAAAAGTACTTTAGAAAATTAAAACACTTTAAAAAGAAGTAGCTTAGAAAGCAAAAGCTTCAGAAGACAACAAAAATCTGTATGTCAACGAAGGGAAGTATTAAACCTATCCAATCTATCCTGGAAAGATGGTAGGATATAGTTTTTGGTTATTGAAAGAATTGTAATCCTAGTAAATACTGTTCACAGTTAATCTATTTTTTAAATGAAGTTTATGTATTTATTTATTTATTAAAAAAAATTTTTTTTTAACATTTATTTATTTTTTAGACAGAGAGAGACAGAGCATGAACGGGGGAGGGGCAGAGAGAGAGGGAGACACGGAATCAGAAGCAGGCTCCAGGCTCCGAGCCATCAGCCCAGAGCCCGACGCGGGGCTCAAACTCACAGACCGCGAGATCGTGACCTGAGCTGAAGTCGGAGGCTTAACCGACTGAGCCACCCAGGCACCCTATGTATTTATTTTTGAAAGAGAGGCAAGAGAGAATCCCAAGCAGGCACCATGCTGCCAGTGTGGAGCCTGACCCTGGGCTCCACTCCATGACTGCAAGATTATGACCTGAGCTGAAATCAAGAGTCGGACACAACCGACTGAGCCACCCAGGCACCCCTGTTTACAGTTAATCATAAGAAAATTTTGCCTCTGCCTTCTAGTATGAAAGATTATTGTCATAGAAGATGGCCTTATTAGAGGAATAGACAGTAGAACGTTAAATAGAAACTTGAGAATGTTCACATTCATGGGTTATTAATTTATGAAATTCTGCATTTTCTTAGAGATTAGACCTATATATTTTTCCTTTTTACAAGGTTTTGCTTTATGTAACTTTAATAACAGGTATAAAATGTTTATTTCTTCTGTGTAGATGACAACCCGTGTTGATGGTCATTCATGGGCTCTCTCTGCAATAGATGAATTGAAAGTAGATAAAATTATTACACCCTTAAATAAGGATCATATTCCCATAACTGACTCACCAGTTGTGGTACAGCAGCACATGTTGCCTCCAAAGAAATTTGTTCTCCTCTCAGCACAGGTATGTACACGTTCTCTTAAGGTGGGGTCAAAAAAGAAGCAGTGTTTAATGTTAAGATATTCTGCAATATTTGCTTAATAGGGTCATTTACTTAAGTGCTTCAGGAAGTTTTATTCTTAAAGATATTCTTAAGGAATAATTTGTTAAGTACCAAAAATGCAACGCAAAACTTGTTTATAAAGTGTTATACTTTTTCTGAAGCAGCATTTTTTAGTACCAGTGTTGAGTGGCATAAAATAAAATAACCCAAGTTTTTTGTAATTCTCGCTTATTAAAAAACATTGTTTGGTATTTGTTTTTTGAATAGTAATGCATTAACAAAATTCAAATGGCATAACAGGGAGTACGCAGAGTAAATCCTCCCTTGCAATTGAGGTCCCTTCCCTACAGACCCATGTATGTCATCAGCATCTGTGTGTCCTTCCAGAGGTGCAGATGTACAAACTATAAAATAATGGTAGTGTATTCTATACACTGTTTTATATCTTGCTTTTTATATTTCAGATATATACTTTAGAGATCTTTCCATATAATCATATAAAGAACTTTCTCATTTTATGTTTGAAAGGTTTTCTTTTATATGCATGTGCCATATTTTATGAGGCCCCTATTAATGGATTATCTGTTGCTGTTTGTAATGCTACAATCTTGTGCATGTATCATTTTCTGTTTGTATGAATAAAGCTGTAGCACTGCATCTGCTGGGTCAAAGAATATGTGCATTTCTAATTTTGATAAATGTTGCCAGATTCCCCTGTATTCATACATATATGCATATATTCAATACTGATGAATATTGAGTGCCTATTTCCTTACATCTTGTCCCAACTATAATACATCATTTTATTAAGAGTAAGATGGACAGTCTTTTTAAATGTTTATTTTTCTATGAACTATCTATTCCTATTTTATTGAATTTTCTTTTTCTTTTTGATTTATAGAAGCTCTTTATTAAGGAGACTTTTTGTAATTTTAGTGTCATATTTCTCCTAGTTTCTCATTTTGTTTATTGAGATTTTTCCCCTAGGGATGAAGCATATAAGTAGTCAAAATTTTCTGTTATCTTTGGGAATTATGAAATTAGCAAAAAAAACAAAAACAAAAACAAAAACTTCCTCATTCTGGGGTGTATAAAAAGTTCACCTATAGTTTATTTCAGTACTAGTATAGTTTTATTTTGTCATTTAAATCTTTGATCTGTTTGGAGTGTATCTTGGTGTATGATTAAGGATCCAGCATTTTTTTCTAAATGGACATACTTATGCCAACATGATTAATGGATAGTCTAACTTTAATCCTCTGCTCTGAGGGACACCTTTTATCATATTCTAAATTCGAGTGTTTACTTGAACCTATATCAGAACTTTCTAAATCTAATAAGAAAACACTGACCTTCACCAAAGAATAAATCCCAAATTAATTTAAAAGGCTCTGGCTCTGTAGATACGACATTTTATAAACCTGTGTTTTATGCCTGGTGATAGTACATGCCCTATGAACATGTCATGTGTCTTACAGAGCAGTGTTTTCTTCTTTAATTTTGTTTATGGACGTATAGATCTAGTATAGGTTGGGAATTGAAATGTAGATGTTCCTTTTGACTGGTTTGCTTGGTATTCTTGAAGGATTTTGTTTTATTGATTTTATTAAGTAAAATACCAGGGTCAGTTGATCCAGCCATGCTCTATAAATCTATTATTTATGTATTTATGTGGTTTTTTTTTTAACTTCTTAGGGGAGTCTTATGTTTCATAAACTTAGACCTGTAGATCAACTGAGGCATCTACTTGTGAGTAATGTGGGTGGAGATGGAGAAGAAATTGAAAGGTTCTTTAAATTACATCAGGTAATTATTTGTATTTTTTTTAAATATATTTTAAACAATGAAACAATGGGAGTCAAAGCTCAATTTTATGTAAGTTAGGATCAAAATACTATAATTAACAGGCAATCTTAGCAGCCTTCCTTTCTTTAGTCACTATGTATATACTAATATTTGGGAGCAGTATTAATAGGTAAAGCTTATGCAGTAAACTCAGATTTCCATTTGTTATTGATAAGTTCTTATTAAAGTATACTAGTAAGAGACTGATGTTCTAACTTATATGATAAAACACAAGGCATTTTTTATGAACAAATCTTTTTTTTTTTTTTTGCCAATGACCTGAGGAAAAAATTAGGGGCAATAGTGATGGGGCCGTTAGTATTTCAGAGCCACAGCTACAATTGACAAGGTAAAACTCAGAAAGCTTAAGATCAAGAATATCAGATCAAAGTTAAATACAGAGACACTGGATTCAAATCACCAGCTCCACCACAAGGGCAGAGTACTTGAATTCTGTGGGCTTCAGTTTCTTCATGTGTAAAACATGCATTCGATAGGGGCGCCTGGGTGGCTCCGTCGGCTAGCTTCCAACTCTTGGTTTCGGCTCAGGTCATGATCTTAGAGTTCGTGAGCTGAAGCTCCTTATAGGGCTGTGCACTGACAGTGTGGGGTCTGCTTGGGATTCTCCCTCTCTCTCTGCCCTTCCCACACATGCACGTGTTCTCCCTTTCTCTTGCTCTAAATACATACATACATACATACATACATATATACATACATACCAAAAAGTATGCATTATAGTAGTATATGATGTGGGGATTGATATATGTTGTCCTCTTAAAATAGTACCTGGCACGTGACAGGTACTCAATAGATATTAGCTACTGTTGTTATTTTCTAAAAGGTAAAAAGACCATGAGGAAAAAAAATTAGGGGAATAAACTAAAATAGAATCTAGATAAAAAGAAAAAGAAAGGACCCTTTAATGATAGTGCCTATGATAAATTTTCTCCTTTTTCATACCACCTGATCTCATTCACTTAGCAAATATATATTGAGCACCTGCTCTGTGCTAGGCACAGACTTAAACACAGGGTACAGCAATAACCAAAACTTCTTTGTAAATGTTTATGTTTGGGGCGCCTGGGTGGCACATTCGGTTGAATGTCCAAATCTGGATTTCAGCTCAGGTCATGATCTCTCAGTTCATGAGATCGATCCCCACATAGGACTCTGCTGACAGCACAGAGCATGCTTGGGATTCTCTCTTTCCCTCTCTGTTCCTCCCCTGCTCATGCTTTCTCTCTGTCAAAATAAACATTTAAAATAAAATATATATATATTTTTTTTAACAGGAAGACCAGGCTTGTGCAACTTGCCTTATCCTTGCTTGTTCCACTGCTGCTTGTGACAGAGAAGTATCTGCATGGGCTACTCGGGCTTTCTTCAGGTATATGTCCATTTTCTTTTGTTCTTGCCCACTTTTTTAAGTGGTTGCATTGGCCAGCATGATGGTTTTTAAGAGCTTGCCAAACAGTTGAAGTATTTAGGCAAGTTACTAAAATTCTTTTGCAAAAGGTTGAAATCTGGAAAGATTATAACACTAATGGAAGTTGCTAGATTAGCACAATGTATGAATTGTTACCCTTGCTCTAGGTAACTTCTGTCTAATATTCTTTTTTCACCTCTTTCTACTCCAGTTACTATATCTTTTGTATTTCCTGTAACACTCTACCGACTCTGCTTTATTTGTATCATTGGCATTGAGGGATTCTGAATCACTTTAAGGAAACTTGGTATCAAAGAAATATTTTTATTTGGAAAATATTTAGCTAAAGATAAGAATTTGAAGTCTGATTTGTTTAAAACAATTTTTCCAGTGCTGTCTAACCATAATCTGTATAAAAATTACAGTGTCATATACTCTTAAGTAAATTCTGGATAGTACTGACCCTTCTTAGAAATTGCTAGAGTCCCTTATAATTCTTTCTGGTAGAGATTCAAGTCAACATTTATTAAGTATTATAAATCTATGCTTATATGTAAGCATTATAAACACAATACATAAAGTCTCTAGTGTTTAAAGGATTTATTTGGGAGCTAAGCAAGACTTGGAACAATTCCAGCTTTTAAGGTGGATAATTTCGCTGAGTAAGATTAGCTTTTTTGTCACAAAAACAGGTATGGTGGTGAAGCACAGATGAGATTTCCAACCACTCTCCCTGCTCCAAGTAACGTGGGTCCCATCTTAGGGTCTCCTGTCTACGCTAGTGAGTATGAAACATTGAAATGAGACTATTTCTTTTTTTTTTTTCAACATTTATTTATTTTTGAGAGACAGAGCACCAGTGAGGGAAGGGTAGACAGATGGGGGAAGGGACACAGAATCCAAAGCAGGCTCCAGGCTCTGAGCTGTCAGCACAGAGCCCGATGCAGGGCTCGAACTCACGGATCGCGAGGTCATAACCTGAGCCAAAGTCGGACGCTTAACCAACTGAGCCACCCAGGTGCCCCAAAATGACACTATTTCTTTTTTTTTTTTTCTTTTAATTTTAAATGTTTTTATTTATTTTTGAGAGAGACAGATATTTATTTTTGAGAGAGACAGAGTGGGGTAGGGGCACAGAGAGAGGGAGGCAGAAGCGAGCTCTGTCCTGAGAGCAGAGAGCCCGATGGGGTCTTGAACTCACCAACCGCAAGATCATGACCTGAGCCAAAGTCAGACACTCAACCAACTGAGCCACCCAGGTGCCCCGAGACTATTTCTAATAGTTTGAACTTTAGAAACTATGTAGTTTCCATATAGCATATTTTAACGAACAAACCTTTTCATTATATCTTGTTTACTGCTACTGTTTTATTGGGTGAATAATTATATAGATGTCCAACTCTTGAAAGTGATGATATGGTAACATTGAGTTCTTTATGTTAGAGAACAAATAATACATAACCAGTGTATTTACAGAACTCGTTTGACATTCAAAAGGAAGGAGGTGAATGATTTAATGAGTAAACCCCCACCTCAATGTTTTCCAAAGTGGAGATAGTTAGAAAGTTCCTGGGAAATAAGAGGAGTCTCTAAATCTTGAATATGTCACAGATGGTACCACTCCTCACTCGTGCTTAGAAACAGCTTCTCTAATTTCATCAGATTTAAAGGATTGAGAAATTATGTTATAAATCTTTATATTCTTCTTTTCAGGTTCTCCTATTCCTAGTACTAGTTCATACCCAAATCCAACATTTCTGGGAACACCATCTCAAGGTACTTGTGTTCTTTATTTTACATTGCTATACTATTTGAAGAGCTAACACTGTTATTATCCTAAATACTTAAAGATTAACTTGCCCTATTTAATACGAATCCCATCCAAGCAAGTATTGACATTTGGCCATGAATGCCTTTGCATAGGAACACCTTTAGCAGTGTACCTGGAAAGCTCCTTATTTGGGTACCAGGATTTATTTAGCCATGTCATCTGTATAATTAGCTCTGTTTGACTCCCAGTTTAAGGAGTAGTGATTGCAAGCTTTCTTTCCTTTTATCCTGCAGGCTGACACTTGAAAGCCTACCTGGGAGCATCCATCCAAGTCTGAGTCTCTTCTTTTCAGGGAAAACCAAATTCAATATCTGTTTATACTAGTATTTTTGTAAATATTCTTACCTTTGGGTCTAGACACGCAGGCTTGGGTTATTGAGAATTCTGAATGTTTAAGGTTAAATTTAAACGTTTGTCTTTATTATGTGCATACAAGGTGTACACCCTCCTGCCATGTCAACACCAGTGTGTGCTTCAGGAAATCCAGCAACTCAGGCCGCAAGTATGACTTGTATGGCTGCACCAGAGATCGTGTACTCTGGAAAACACAATGGTATTTGCATCTACTTTTCTCGAATCATGGGGTAAGTTTTGTATGGAATAACCCAACTATTGCTCACCTTGTCCCATTTTGTGTGAATATTTTTAACTCTAAATTTGGGCCATCATTTATTTCTATTAAATTTTACTTACAGTTTTAGTTCATTTGTTCATTAATAAGATTGTATTCTATTGTTTAACTTTTTTATCATATAACCACCTATATTTGTTGCTGTGGTTTACATATATGCATATGTATACACGTACATATTAATACGTAGTGTTCCAAACCACTCCATAACTCAGTGACATGTGTCTGCAAGTCAGCTAGGCAGTTCTGGTCTTGGCTAGGCTCACTCATTTATATGTAATCAGCCATGAGGTTGAAGAGAGCTCTGCTAGTCTTGGATTCGCACATGTTTAGGGTCATGTTTGTATGCTGGTCTAGAATGGCATCTGCTGGGACAGCTGGGTTGTTCTTCACATGGTTTCATCCTCTAGCAGGTTAGCCGGGGTTTATTTTACTTGGTGGTAGCAAGGTCCCATGAGAAAGGGTAGAAATTGGCAAAGCCTCTTGATAACTGGGTTTAGATTTGGCTTTACCATCACTTTCACTTCATTCGCTGGACCAGGGGAATGTCTCCCGGCCAACCTAGATTCGAAAATAGAATCCAGGGGTACCTGGGTGGCTCACTTGGTTGAGCGTCCAACTCTTGATTTCAGGTCAGGTCATGATCTCACGGTTTGTGAGTTCAAGCTCTGTATCAGGCTCTGCGCTGGTGGTACAGAGCCTGCTTGGGATTCTCTGTCTCCCTTTATCTCCACCTCTCCCCTGCTTGTGCGCGCGTGCTCTCTCTCTCTCTCTCTCTCTGTCTCAAAATAAACTTTAAAAAAGAGTCCATTGAAAAATGGGAAATACATTCCTTGTTATGAGAGGCACATCGAATTCATAAAGGATAGGTATAAGGAGGGATAAAGAATTACAACATTTTTGCAATTAGTCTGTCGTATCTAGTTAATTGTCCTGTCTGCTGTGTATTTGTCTTAGATTTGAGATGTATGCTTTCATTTCAATCATTTGCTCAAAAATGTGAAACACTGCAGCACTCCTTTATAAGTTTGTTTTTGCATTATAAGCTTTCTTGTTTATAATTCACTGCCCATCGTGTTTTGATTTTTCTTCGACAGTATTATGTAAAATATCTTAGGTATGTCAGGTTTAGACATTTTCTTGTTTTCCATCTTTTGGATAACTTCATGAAATGTTAAATGAAATCATTGCTGTACTTTAATAAATACATAGAGAGGAATTTAGTACATATTGTAATTGTTTTGTTTATATGGCATAATTGTTAAAACATGTTTTTATTTCAGAAATATCTGGGATGCTAGTTTAGTTGTGGAGAGAGTATTCAAGAGTGGCAGCAGAGAGATCACCGCAGTAAGTGTGTCGTATAATAGTATTCCTTTGTTGCGATGTAACCAGTTTATGCTGTTAATTGGATAGATTGTTTCACATTTCTTGATGTTATAAAAAGATGCAGTGGGCATTCTTTTGTGTACATGTCCAATAAACTCCTTGCCCAGGTCTGTCACTTATAAAATGATGAGTAACTTTCTTAATATTTCAGTCTGATACTTCACTAGAAAATGAGAATAATAAGACATCTTTCTCTTAAGGTTGTTGTGAGGGTTAAGCAGAATAAGTCCTAATACTTAATATTACTCAAAGCTACTATTTAGTGCTTTGCTTATATGCCCCCCCCAAAAACTCCACAGACCAAGTACTGATTTCCATGTGTTGGTATACTTTGTAGAGTGCTTTAAAAAAAGATTCTTTAAAACTTTGTATTAACATAAAATCAGGTAGTAAAATTCTTTTAACATAAAATAGAAATGCAATTTATTTTAAGCTTTTTCTTTTTAAATTGGAAAGATACCAAATATCTTTTCAATTCTGATACTCTTTTAAAAGTTCATGTTTCTAAGAATAAGAATGTATTTACTTAACATAGTATATGATTTCATTTATCTGAAGTTCAAGAACAGGCAAAGCTAACCTGTGGTGATAAGAAAAGTAGTTACCTGGGATATGGAATAACTAATGACCAGGAAGGAGCGTTAGAGAACTTTTTGGGTATTAGAAATATATTGTGGTCTGGGCAGTGACTGTATTAAAAACGTAAAAAGCTATCAAGATGTTTGTTTAAGGTGTACTGATTTTACTGTCTGTAAATTATACCTAAATCAAATCAGAGCAGGACAGGAGGGATGTGGTATCTAACCCTTTATTCTGGTCATGAAGCATAAATTGATAAATAATTACGTTTTTGAAGATAGGATACTTCAAAATTGAAAGTTTACATTGAGTTACAGATACAAAAGTATGTGTTTTACATATATACTTTTTCAGTGTTTTAAAACTTTGGAAAATACTTTTTTTCCTTACAGATTGAAAGTAGCGTTCCCTCCCAGCTGCTGGAGTCAGTGCTACAAGAACTAAAAGGTTTGCAAGAATTTCTAGACAGAAACTCCCAATTTGCAGGAGGACCATTAGGAAATCCAAAGTAAGAATAAATAAGATTTATTTACTCATTTTCCCTTTTTTCTCCAAGATATAGTTCACATGTTATAAAATTCATTCTTTTAAATGTTTAGTTCAGTGGTTTTTAGTATATTTATGAGGTTATACAATTATCACCACTATCTAATTCCAGAACATTTTCATCACCCCAGAAAGAAGCTCTTAACCCATTAGCAATCACTCCCTGTCTTAGGCTGCAGTAACAGTAGTACCATAGAATGGCTTAAACAACAATCATTTATTTCTCACAGTTCTGGGGGCTGCAAGTCTGAGATCACAGTGCCAGCATGGTTGGGTTCTGGTGAGGACCCTCCTCCTGGTTTACAGATAACTGTTTTCTTTGTGTGTCCTCACATGGCAGAGAGAAAACGAGGTGACAGGTTCTCTGGTCTCTTCTTCTAAGGGTGCTAATGTCATCGTGGGGGCTTCACTGTTGTGACCCCATCTAAACCTAATTACCCCCGAAGGCCTACATCCTAATGCCGTCAGGTGGGAATCTGGTGAGACACACTCGGTCCATAGCTCTCCCCGTATGGACCGACACACTCGGTCCATAGCTCTTCCAGCCCCTGGCAACCACTGATCTGTCTCTATGCGTCTGCCATATTCCGTCTGCCATATTCTGGGTCTTTTATATAAGTGCAAATGTGTGGACTTTTGTTTCTGGCTTCGTTCTTTTATTCTGTTTTCAAGGTTCACATGTTTTAGTGTGTATCAGTACTCTTTGTTTCATTTTTCATTTCATCAGGTGATGCTCATTTGGTTGTGAAGCTTTTTGGTTGTTATGAATAAGGGTGATGTGAACATACCTGTAAAAGTTTTTGTGTGGACATGTTCAGGATGAGCTTTTTTTTAATTATAGAAATGGGTTTGTTGTAAAAAATTTCACTGCCCAGAAAATTTATGATCTAAAGTATAACATAAAATATCTTGATACTCATAAAATATCTCACTGTGCATTTCTTTAAAACTATGTTGCAAACATAGCACTTTCACAGGTCCTCCCCCAGACAGTGGGGCCCGGATTTGGTAGCTGGTGCTGAAAGAAAACCCTTGATTGCATCCTTGCCCTGGGACTATGCCAGTGGCAGCTGTCACTCAGTGGGACAGAGAGACTGTTCTGTGACATCATATTCAACATTGTACATTTCCTCCTGCTGTTCTAACCTTAGGTCTTCTCCCTAGATAGATAGATAGATAAAAATAGATAAATCTGCAAATAGAGTCTAACTAGGCATACTTTTATGAAACATTGTATATACTTAGTGTATCTTTTAGAACATTCCAAATCAGTGGAATAAATTATTTTTATATTGGCTTCGTATTTTTCCATTATTTATAGGTGTTTGTGTGCTTGTTTAGTAATTTTCAGATGAATTTTTTGGCAAGTAGAATTGGGTATGAGGGCTTTTTAAAATGTTGGTATGCATTATTGTCTCATGAGAAAATTATACCAATTTTCTTTAATATTAACCTTTGGAACACTTTAACGTATATCTTTTTTTTTTTTTTTTTTTTTAATGTTTATTCATTTTTGAGAGAGGAAGAGTTCAGGAACACGAGCAGGGGAGAGCCGGCTGGCAGGGAGGGAGGCGGGGCACAGAGGATCCAAAGCAGGCTCTGCACTGTCAGCACAGAGCCCAATCTGGGGCTTGAGCTCATGAACCGTGAGATTATGACCTGAGCCACCCAGGCACCCTAAATTATATCTTCCATACAAATTGATTTCTTCCCTCTTCTGTTAACTTAGTTTAAGAGTCTTTATCTTTTAATAGGATAATTTAACTTCTTCCCTTGTAGTTGGCATTAGTTATATGTTTGATCTTATTCTCACATCCTTAATTTGTGCTTTTTGTTGTGTTTTCTGTTTGTTTTTCTTTCCTTTCCCATCCCCTTATTTTACTGTATTGATCAGACCTCTCCCTACCCCAAACACAGACTTAGAAGTTTTATATATGATTTTCTTTCTCTGGTAGTTAGTTTTAAATTCTGAAAAATACACGTCTGTCAGCATTAATAATTGGACAGAAGCTATTAATCTTTCTTTTTTCCCCTGCCCTCCACCACTATCCTTCCTGGAAATTATCTGGAATTTTAGTTGTAAGGTGCTTTTGTTGTTGTTGTTTATTTGTTTTGTTTTTTCACATTATGTTCTTCTTTTAATAGTTCCTTAGTGTATTGAACTTTACAGTTATAACTGCAAATGTCTGTTAATTTTATACCCTGCACCTTTACTAATTTCTCTTTAGTTAGTAGTTTTCTCGCTGAGTTTTTTGGATTTTTTAAATATGTAATCCTGTCATCTGCAAACAGAGATAGTTTTACCTTTTTCCTGTCTATCCGTAGTTGCTTTCTCTTGCCTGTGTAAGTTAATGTGTCCAACACAGTGTTAAACAGTGGTGGAGATAAAGTGGGCATCCAGATCTTATTCCTGACTTAGTGGGAAAGCTTGTAATGTTTCCCCATTAAAGAAGATGCCTGCACAGATACAATTTATCATACTAAGAAAGTATTCATCCATTTCTGTTTTATTGAATATTCATATAAAATGAGTATTGGAGTTTGTCAGATGTCTGCATTTTGCAGAGATGATTGTATTTTTTTCCTTTATTAACAAATTTCCTAATTTCAACCAATATCCTTCATGTCTGCAACATTAGTCTCACTGAGTATTTTTTAATAGCTTCTTAAGATGTAATTTATATGCCACAAAATTCACTTATTTTAAATGTTTGGTTCAACAACTATTAGTAAATATATAGAATTGTGCAATCGGGGCACCTGGGTGGCTCAGTCGGTTGAGTGTCCAACTTCGGCTCAGTCATGATCTCACAGTTCGTGAGTTTGAGCCCCATGTTGGGCTCTGTGCTGACAGCTAAGAGCCTGGAGCCTGCTTTAGATGCTGTGTCTCCCCCCCCCCCCCCCCCCCCCCCCCCCGCTCCTGTCCTGCTCAAACTCTATCTCTCTCTCAAAAATAAACATTAAAAAAAAAAAAAATTGTGCAACCATCACCACAGTCCATTTTTAGAACATTTCCTTCAACCCAAAGACATTTCTCCTGTCCATTTGCAGTCATTTCCTCCTCTTAGTCCCAATTATTAATCTATCCTATCTCTGTAAATTTGCCTATTTTTAACAGGTCATATAAATGGAATTATATAACTTGTGGTCTTTAGAATCTAGATTCTTTTGCTTAGCATATTTTGAGGTTCATGTTCAAGGTCTGTGTTGCAGCATAAATCTGTACTTGACTCCTTTTTATTGCCTAATGGGTATGGAATTGTAAGGTCGTAGTCATTTTCTTTCAGATCTTTGTGTATAGTTAGTTCCATTTTCTTCCTAAATTTTAATATTGCAGAGGAAAAGTGCATTACCTTTCTGATTCTCTTTTCTCTGTAAATGGTTTGTGTTAACTTTGAAAATTTTTATGCTATTTCTATTACTGAAGATTTAGCAGTTTTCCATAACATCTTTACTATGTTTTTCTTCACTGAGTGTTGAGAACTAAACTTCCTTAATGAGCATTTAGAACTAGACTTTTAAGCCTTGGTGAATTTTCTTTTATTATTTTTTAATGTACTATCTGATCATTTCCCTTCTCTTTGGAAAATCCTATCAACTCTCCTAGTTCTAGCCTCTGTTTCTTCTCTTTTCTTCCATAATTTCCTTCATTCCTTTTGTTGTAATGGTGGTCATTCTGTAAAGTACAGAATTCCTAGCATTGATGTTCTCAATTGTTAATTACATTTTATTTATTTACTTAATTTTTTTTTGTTTTAATATTTACTTTTGAGAGAGAGACAGAGCATGAACAGGGGAAGGGAAGAGAAAGAGGGAGATACAGAATCCGAAGCGGGCTCCAGGCTATGAGCTATCAGCACAGAGCCCGATGCGGGACTCAAACCCACAAACTGAGATCATGACCTGAGCCGAAGTCGAATGCTTAACTGACTGAGCCACCCAGGCTCTCCATCAATCACTTATTACATTTTAAATAGCATCTGTTCAGTTTCTCTGATAAATTTTTTTTCTGGCCATTATATTTTTAACTCTGAGAGCTCTTTTATTTTCCCTTTTTCATGGCAATTAACATTTCTAATGTGAATCCCAAATTTCACTAAGAATACAATGGATTTGTTTTTCAAGTTTTTCATATTTTCTACATTAGTTATTTCGTTGGGGGCTGTTGATTTCAACTGCCCAGCATAGTCTGTCTTTTCCCAGCTAATAAATACATTGTATCTGGTGATATTTTTCTGGCTATATTTAGAAATTAAGGTATATACTGACTAGTATAGATAACCAGTATAGATCTACTCAGCAGTTGTTGTCAGTGTTCAGTAGCAGATCATCGTGTGAGAAAAATTCTTGTGACAGTTTCATGGCTAATTTTGCCCCAGAATATGATAAGAATATGGTAGGAAGCTGAAATTAGGTCAAGTGCTAGATTTCAACTCTCAGCATGCCAGACTAGTGAAGCTGAGGTTTCTCTTTAAGTGAGTTGGGAGACTGTAGCAATGTCAACCCCCTGCATTGTTTAATGTACTATCATTTGGTTTCGGAGGAAATCTGAGCCTGGATGCTAGGGCCAACCAGATGAGATGTGATGTTCATTTTGTTTACTTTTTGCCAACGCTCTCTCCAACCCTTAGCAGTTGGATCTTAGGGTTCCCAGTTAGAGCTTAAAGTTGCCAGTGGACTCAAAGAAGGACCTATATTAGCAATAGGGTATTTCAGTGGATTACCCTGCTATGTTGATCCCATCTAATCTGCCTACTCCCCCTTCCTCATGTTTGTTATGATAACCTGGATTTTGCTAAGGAGCAGTATAACCAGCAACAGTAGACCCCTACTGCAGTCCTCTGCAACAAATCCACCGTCTTGTTTGTGAGCAGTTTACCTCACATAGAAGAAGGTATGTGATTAAACTCGGCCCAGTCACCCTGTGTGGTAGAGGAGACACACTTGCTGCACTGATGTCCTGCATAATAATTATTTTAAATCCTCCCTTCAGTTATTTGGCTACCCTGATATTCATTTTATTTGGAAAGTCTGGATAAATGGTTACTTCTTTGTCTTTATTTGCCAAATTAATAGAATGAATTGGTTTCTAGCAGCCTTGAGAGATGAGCAGTTTTGGCTTTAAGGTACGTGGTAAAATCTACCCTTTTTCCGTGTGCGGTTTTAAGAGTTTTGGTGGATGTGTAGTGTCATGTAACGATCACCACAACCAAAATACAGAACAGTTCCATCCTGCCCCCAAGTTCTCTTGTGCTTTCTCTTGTATTCATACCCTTTTCTCACCCCTAAGCCTGGCCACAAATGAGCTCTTCTTTACCCCTCTACTTCGCCTTTTCTAATATGTCATATACATTGATTCTGGCTTCTTTTCTGTAGTCAGAGATTGATCCGTGTTGTTGCATGTATCATTCCCCTTGAGAATGTCAGTCTTGTTTATTTCAGCAAGCAATCTGCCTACTTAACTTCAGACCACAGATTCTGCCTTGGATTCTGTGAGCACTGATTTCAGTATCAGCTTAGTTTTCAAAGCTGTTGCTATACTCTTTAGGTCTGTCCCACGCATGAGCCTCTCGGTTATTCTGGGACTTGTGCAGTAGTTTATATCTCAGTTCAGTTCTTCGAGTCTTTGCTGTGCTTCTTTGAGTATGTTCCATATATATATGGCTTCAGGGGTGAGCCCAGAGATTGTGTTGATCATACACAGACTTAGGGGATCTCCTTTCCAGCCCCTTTTTGTTCTGATTTCCCACAATTCTCTAGCCCCCAGGAACTCCTTTTACTGGTCCTCGGGATAGAAAGCTAGTGTTTCCTTTCATTTTTCACTCCTTTGATGTCATAGTATTGTGGAAATGGTGGTACCTTTGGGGCAAGTCATCAAGAGAAAGAACTGATTTGCTTCAAACTTTTGGGACCACAAGCCCCCTTTTCCCAGTTTATCTGTTCCGGGGTTTCTCAGCCTCGGGACTGAAGACGCTGGGGACTGGGTAATTATTCATTGAGGGGACTGTCCTATGCGTTATAGGATGTTTACGAGTATCCTTGGCCTCTGTTTACTAGATACCAGTAGTCCTCCCCAGTTGTGACAGTTAGAATGTCTCCAGACATTGCTGCATGTTCCCTGGGAGATTTACTGCCCATACAGTTTTGTTTTGTTTTGTTTTGTTTTGTCCATACACTTTTGAAACTCAGTTCACTTTTGAACAAAGCCGAAATAAAGGAGAACGGGAAAATCCCAGTATGAATGGCTTGTCATTTGAGTTTTGACTTCCCAGCTAAGTCTCTTTGCACTTAACTGACTTTTCAGAGTCCTCAGTGAGTAGTTGCTCTTTGTATTCCATCCAGGGTTTTCGGTTTTGTAGTCAGTGAAAGAGGCTGTAGCAGGCTTACTCCATCTAGGCTGGTGCCATCAGTCAAGGTTTTTATTAATAACCGTTATGAATACGTGGTTTTAAATGTATTTAGCGTGTTTCATTCACTGCAGATTGTTTTTGTAATGCAAGATGTCCCAATGTTTTGCCTCTTCAGTCTGCTTGAGTTTTGACAGTTTTCTGTCAGTATTTTGAGTTTTCTTTGGTAACTTCTTTGCTTCCTAATATGACAAGATGTTCTAGGTTCATTTGGTACAATTCCTGTCCTCTATCTGGAATCAGCCATTTCTCCAGGGAACCCTGATTTCTTTTGGTAGGAAAGGGTGTTAAGGATTATAGCTAGAGGTGTTCTTTGCTACTAGTCATGCTGTATGTTGTTTTGTCTGTATTTTCTAATAAAATTGCGAGTTTGTACTGTTGTGAAAGGTTTAAAATTACAGGGTTTTGCTCCATTTCTTTTATTTTTGTATTGCTTTTTCCCTAAAAATCTTATTTTCTATTAATATTGACATAATCATTTGCTTCATCCTACATTATACCTACCATAGTTTCAATAGTCATATACTTTTGAAGTTAAAATCTTTTTTTTAGCTTTCCAAAAATTTTTTTTAATATGAAATCTATTGTCTCTATCAGTTGTCAAACAAAAATTTCTCCTGAAAGTTCATCATTCTTTTCTTCACATCCCCTGAAGTTACATTAAGAGCTGAAGTATCAGATTCTTCACGAAACGAGCCCCAAATGCTCTTATCTGCTCATTTCTCTCAGTGCCAGTATTACCTTACAGTAGGTTCTTTGCTTTTTGCTTTTGTCTTGATGTTTTTTCATCTGTAAAATGGGATTCTTTTTTTTTTTTTAAGTAATTAATTTTTTTAATTTACATCCAAGTTAGTTAGCATATAGTACAATGATTTCAGGAGTAGATTCCTTAGTGCTCCTTGTCCATTTAGCCTATCCTCCCTCCCACAACCCCTCCAGCAACCCTCTGTTTGTTCTCCATATTTAAGAGTCTCTTATGTTTTATCCCCCTCCCTGTTTTTATATTATTTTTCTTTCCCTTCCCTTATGTTCATCTGTTTTGTATCTTAAAGTCCTCATATGAGTGAAGTCGTATGATATTTATCTTTCTCTGGCTAATTTCACTTAGCATAATACCCTCTAGTTCCATATGTGTAGTTGGATGGCAAGATTTCATTATTTTTGATTGCTGAGTAATACTCTGGTGTGTGTGTGTGTGTGTGTGTGTGTGTACACACACACACACACACACACACACACACACACACACACGGGCTCTTTCCGTACTTTGGCTATTGTTGCTAGTGCTGCTATAAACATTGGACTGCATGTGTCCCTTCGAAACAGCACACCTGTATCCCTTGGATAAATGCCTAGTAGTGCAATTGCTGGGTCGTAGGGTAGTTCTATTTTTAGTTTTTTGAGGAACCTCCAGACAGTTTTCCAGAGTGGCTGCACCAGTTTGCATTCCCACCAGCAGTGCAAAACAGATCCTCTTTCTCTGCATCCTTGCCAACATCTGTTGTTGCCTGAATTGTTAATGTTAGTCATTCTGACAGGTGTGAGGTGGTATCTCATTGTGGTTTTGATTTGTATTTCCCTGATGATGAGTGATGTTGAGCATTTTTTCATGTGTCTGTTGGCCATCTGGATGTCTTCTTTGGAAAAGTGTCAATTCATGTCTTTTTCCCATTTCTTTGCCGGATTATTTGTTTTTTTGGTGTGGAGTTTGAGAAGTTCTTTATAGATTTTGGATACTAACCCTTTGTCTGATATGTTGTTTGCAAATATCTTCTCCCATTCAGTCAGTTGCCTTTTAGTTTTGCTGATTGTTTCCTTCGCTGTGCAGAAGCTTTTTATTTTGATGAGGTCCCAGTAGTTCATTTTTGCTTTGTTTCCCTTGCCTCTGGAGATGTGTTGGGTAAGAAGTTGCTGCGGCCAAGATCAAAGAGGTTTTTGCCTGCTTTCTCCTTGAGGATTTTGATGGCTTCCTGTCTTACATTGAGGTCTTTCATCCATTTTGAGTTTATTTTTGTGTATGGTGTAAGAAAGTGGTCCAGGTTCATTCTTCTGCATGCCGTTGTCCAGTTTTCCCAGCACCACTTGCTGAAGAGACTGTCTTTATTCCATTGGATATTCTTACTGCTTTGTCAAAGATTAGTTGGCCATACGTTTGTGGATCCATTGCTGGGTTCTCTTTTCTGTTCCATTGATCTGAGTGTCTGTTTTTGTGCCAGTACCATACTGTCTTGATGATTACAGCTTTGTAATTCAGCTTGGAGTCTGGGATTGTGATGTCTCCTGCTTTGGTTTTCTTTTTCAAGATTGCTTTGGCTATTTGGGGTCTTTACTGATTCCATACAAATTTTAGGATTGTTTGTTCTAGCTCTGTGAAGAATGCTGGTGTTATTTTGATAGGGATTGCATTGAATATGTAGAGTGCTTTCGGTAGTATGTAAAATGGTATTCTTAATAATATTTACCTTATAGAATTGGGAGTATTAAATCATTGGTGGAGGCAAAACAAGTGTTCAATAAAAGGAAGCTATTATTTATTATCCATCTATTCTCAGTGGAACTTTAAGCATCTCAGAGATTAAAATGCTTCAGTTTCACATCATTATCATTGATTTGTCAGTGATTATTTCACTATTCTACAGAGGAAAAGAATATTTATAGTGTATTCTAGTTGATTTGTGTGAAATAACCAGAACAGGCAATCTTACAGAGACAAAGTAGATTAGCAATTACTTAGGGTAGGAGTAGGAGAGATGGAGATTGACTACTAATAGGGAGTGGGTGAAAATATTCTAAAATTAGACTGTGGTGACAGTTGCACAACCCTATGGGTATATTTTGAAAAACTAAATTGTGTACTTTAAATGGTTGAATTTTATCTCAGTAAAGCTGTTGAAAACACAAATTCTGGAATTTCTGTTTTAGTACAACTGCCAAAGTGCAGCAGAGGCTGATAGGATTCATGCGTCCTGAAAATGGAAATACCCAGCAAATGCAGCAGGAGCTGCAGAGGAAGTTTCATGGTAAGTTATTCCTTCTGATCAGTTAACTGAACATGCCCCCAATAAAGAGTTCTATTCAGTGAATAGAAAACAGTGGACATCTCTCAATAAGATTTAGTTTTTTGGTAACCCAAATATTTTTTATTAAAATAACATCAGTATGGTTGGGAAAAGTGGGACAATATGGATCTCTTGTATTTCCATAACTTTCAACCCATTAATTTTTTTTTCCTTTCCTTTACTAGAGAACATTATACACACCTTTGTTTAATGAGTTTTTAATTGTAAAATAGACATAAAATTTACCATTTTAACCATTTTTAAATATACAGTTCATTGGCATTCAGTACATTCACACTGTTGTGCAGAGGTCACCACTATCCATCTCCAGAATTTTTTCCATCCTCCTGTACTAGAACTCTGTACTCATGAAGCAATTTCTCCTGCCCCAGCCCCTAACAGCCATCATTTTTGTTTTTCCTCTCTGAATTTGAGTACCTTATATACCTCCTATAAGTGGAATTATACAGCGATCAGCTTTGCAACTGGCTTATTTCAGCTAGCATAATTAACGTCTTCAGAGTTCATCCGTGTTGTAGCATGCGTCAGAATTTCCTTTCTTTTTAAGACTTAATGTTATTTCACTGTATGTCTATATAGGTTTCCCCTGCTCCCTGAAAGTGGAGTGTTCCTGGGAAACCTTTCATAAGCTAAACGGCATAAAGTGAAGAAGCAATTACCATTCATTGATATGGAAAAGTTTTTGAGCATTCCCAGACACAAAAAATAACCTTTCTTAGGCTTTTCTGTTCGTTAAGACACATTTTTTTTAAGTTTACTTATTTTAGTAATCTCTACACCCATCTTGGGGCTCAAACTCACCACCCCAAGATCAAGAGTATCAGGCTTTTCTTTTCTTTTTTTCTTTTTTTAATGTTTATTTTTGACAGAGAGACAGAGCATGAGTAGGGGAGGGGCAAAAAGAATGGGAGACACAGAATCCAAAGCAGGCTCTAGGCTCTGAGTTGTCAGCACAGAGCCCTACATGGGGCTCGAACTCATGGACCACGAGATCACAACCTGAGCCGAAGTCGGAGGCTTAACCGACTGAGCCACCCTGGTGCCCCAGAGTATCAGGCTTTTCTGACTGAGCCAGCCAGGCGCCCCACCTTAGGACACATTTAGAAATAAAACACAGATGCCCAGAGACACATTTCAAAGCTATGGCGGTTTAACGCTGAGATGCTGCGTGTGGTTTCTGGGGAGGGTGCTTGGAGGGGTGCATGCTGCTTCTGTAATGGCTCACTGCAAAACCAACAATGAATGCTGTTTTGGGGGTTTTTTCCATGAAAGTGAAAATCCTCTTTGAATTTCTTTCAGTTAATGATATGAGGTAGTAATGTAGGTCTTTCATAGAAGCACAGTGATGTAACATGAACTTTCAAAAAGCAGAGAATACCTATACCACACTTTGTTGATCCATTCATCCGTTGGTGGTGGACACTGGGTTGCTTGCATCTCTGAGGCATTGTGAACAATTCTGCTATGAACGTGGTCATAGCAGATCATATGGTATTCTGTTTTTACCTTTTGAGGCACCACAATACTGTTTTCCATGCACCATTTTACATTTCTACTAGTAGTGCACAAAGTGTTTCAGTTTCTTCACGTCTTGATTAGTAACACATTTTTCTAGAGTTAAAAATGTGAATTCAACTTTTTTTTGGTCTGTTATAAATAGTAACAACTAAGAACAAGGGAATGGGAAACTTCTTATAATCATCAATTATTCCAGAAAAAAATTGGAATAATTATAAATAATTACTTATATTTGGCCTGCCATGCAGTTTTTTTAAAGTTTTTTTAATTTTATATTGTTTGAGCCACTTATTCTGACTGATAGAACTTTGCTAATTGAGACCCAGCCATTTACTTTTGTTCTTGCTAAATCTGTTTTCTGTTTACTATTTTGTATGTTTTTTTCATCATTGCTGTTGGTATTTCACTAAGGCCTTAAGTCTGACAGTACCAAACATTGGTAAGGGTTTAAACAAAAGGGAGGATTCAAATTGTTAGGAGTGTATACTGAAATGACTATTTGGAGATCATTTTGATCATATCCTATAAAAGCTGAAAATGTATATATTCAAAGCCAGCAGTTTCACTTCTAAGGATACATCATAAAGCAGTCTTTATGAGACTTTTTTCCCCACAGTGAGAAATAATTTTACATTATGACCCTGATGTTTGAAAGCATACACACACAACTGAAACAAAACTGTAGGAAATAACTACCTGTTTTATACTCTAATATTTCTTTTCTTTTTTATTGTTTCCTTTTTTTTTTCCCCCTATTTCTTTTTAAGAGAAAAAAAGCTATCATGCCTGACTGGTTTCATGGCTCACCAGTTTGTCTTTGTGTGTGTGTGTGTGTGTGTGTGTGTGTGTGTGTGTGTTATTTATTTTTAAAATTTTGGTTAACATACAGTGCAATATTGGTTTCAGGATCGCCAATTTATCTTTATTGTTTTTTTGCCAGTTTATCTTAATCCAGGGTTTAAACAACATAATCCTAGAAAAATCTGACTGTGCTTTCCAGAGACCTTTCTTAAGGATGTTTATTACACTATTGTTTTAATAGCAAAGCATGGGAATATAAATATCCTTAAGGAGGAAGATGGACCCAACTGTGGTATACTTACATGATAGAACATCTAGTAATACTAGATTTATGTTTTTTAATGTAGATAGCCTGTGAAAATGCAAGTGGATGGAAAAAGCATCAGTGTGAATTGTTTAGAAACTGCAGTGTTTTTGTCGTTTATGTGTACACACATGCACACAGAAGCACATATACATAATGACAACGTAAAATCATGAATTCAACAAGTCATGATCATGGTTGCCTATGATAAGGGGAGGGAGGAGAACAATGAGGATTTCACCTTTAACTGTAGTTGTTTTTATTGATGTTAAAGTGTTGCCTTACTTTAAAATGAACTATGTCATTTTTTAAAACTTCATTAGTTGTGTTTTGTAATTAGAGGCTCAGCTGAGTGAAAAGGTTTCACTTCAGGCAATCCAGCAGTTGGTTCGAAAATCATACCAGGCTCTGGCTTTATGGAAACTTCTTTGTGAACATCAGTTCACTGTCATTGTAGGAGAACTTCAGAAGGTAGGATTTTTTTTCCCCTTAAGATCATACTGTTAATACTATGCTTATTTGTTTTCTTTTGAGTGAGCTTTAGTCTTACACTTGGGTTTGAGAGGGGGTTATTTTCGGAAGTATTTAGGTTATGATGACAGTATGTTATAGGAAGATTGCACTAAAGCATGAAAACTTGGGGGATCCACTTGGTCAAAACTGTAAGTTTTTACAATACGTGAGAACTTTATCTTGGTATGTGAATAAAATCTTTACCAAAGATTTTTTTTTTAATGTTTATTTATTTTTGAGAGAGAGAGAGAGAGAGAGAGACAGAGCATGAGTGGGGGAGGTGGAGAGAGGGGGGGAGACAGAAAATCTGAAGCAGGCTCCAGGCCCTGAGCTGTCAGCACAGAGCCTTGAACTCATGAACCGTGAGATCATGACCTGAGCCGAAGTCAGACACTTAATCAACTGAGCCACCCAGGCACCCTAAAAATATCTTTTTAAATAGATTATAACCTTTATTTGGACTTCAGATCCTTTTGGCAGTCTGATCAAAACTCTCCCCACCCTCAAAGAATGCATACAGACACATACACAAAATTTTTGCATGTAATTTCGAAGAGTCCAATGAGTTAAATGTTCTTTTTTTTTTAATTTTCTTTTTAATGTTTATTTTTGAGAGAGAGACAGAGAATTCAAAGTAGGCTCCAGACTCTGAGCTGTCAGGACAGAGCCCAATGTGGAGCTCAAACCCATGAACCATGAGATCCTGACCTGAGCTAAAGTCAGACCCTTAACCGACTGAGCCATCCACGCGCCTGTAAACATTCTGTTTAAAGAAAGGTGTTTACCATTGTAAGAAATGAATGGTTCATATTTCTTTTGCTGTCCTCATTTGAATCCTTTTTAAGTATAATGGTAATTTGCATTTATATAAATGTTAGGCATTCCACTGGGGGGAATGTATTCCTATCTATGTTTTAATTGTGAACATTTCTATTTTTTTTTTTTTTTTAAGTAGGCTGCACACCTGCTTGAACTCATGACCCTGAGATCAAGAGTCACATGCTCTACCTTCTGAGCCATCCAGGCACCCCTAATTGTGAACATCTGTGAACATCTCTAAACATACACAAGAATAAATACTACATTACAGTCCCCATATACACTTTACTTGTATTCAGCATTTTCAAGATTTTATCAACTCTCATTAGTCTGTTCTCTATTTTCTTTACTGAATTACTTTAAGGATGATCCTAGTCATCGTGTCATTTCATGTCTATATACTTTACTGTGTAGTCCCTTTTTTTAATGCTTAGTTATTTATTTTGAGGAGTGTGCAAGCACAGGGGAGGGACAGAGAGAGAACATTCCAAACAGTCTTATCACTGTCAGTGCAGAGCCTGATACAGGGCTCGATCCCACGAACCATGAGATCATGACCTGAGCCGAAATCAAGAGTTGGACGCTCAACCAACCAAGCCACACAGGCATGCCTACTATGTATTTCTAAAAAATGGTGGGATGCAAGGGCCACCTGGCTGTGACATCTGTCAGCCCCATTGATCACCACTGTTGACTTGGCCTATCTGACTGGCTAAGCAAGTGTCCCATTCTTCACTCAACATTCCATGTGCTTTCCTTTCAAAGCTGTGTGCTCAGAAGATGATCTTCCCTGATAGAGGAGGACTATTCTTTGGTCAAGGGTATATGAATAGCTGTGCTCCCCTACTAAAATCTCCAAACAAGCTCTCAAGGTCCATTTGTAGGAGAAGTAGGTGAGTCAGGCTTCCAAGGTTCCAGACATCCAAATGAGGCCCTGTATTTGTATGTGGCAGTTTGCCTGAAAAAAATAATAAATAAATAAATTTTTTAATAAAATAAAAATTTTAAAGGGACATTTCTTTAGGGCACCTGGGTGGCTCAGCCAGTTGAACATCCAACTTTTCATTTTGGCTCAGGTCATGATCTCACAGTTCATGGGATCATGCCCCAAGTCGGGCTCCATGCTGAGAGAGTGGAGCCTGCTTGGGATTCCTCCACTTTTCACGTTCTCTTTCTCTCTCTCTAAAAAATAAAAATAAAAGGTGGACGTTTCTTTGAATAACAATTTTATTATCATATTTAGCAGTATTAACAATAGTGACACCTAGGTGGCTCAGTCAGTTGGGTAAACATCTGACTCTTGATCTCAGCATAGGTCTTAATCACAGGGTCATGAGTTCAACACCCTCCCCCCCCCCCCCCCCCCCCCCCGCTTGGGCATGGAGCCTACTTAAAAAAATATATATATATATACATATATATGTGTGTATATATATATATGGTTTTTTGATAAAACAATGAATGTTCTCTGTCTTAAAAATATCTTTTTACAGATTGAGTCTTTCAAATCAAAATCTAAACAGTTGGTTCGCTTGTTGAATTTGATTGTTATTTCTCTTAAATCTCTGTCAGTCCAGAGCCATTTTCCTTTCTTTTTCCCTTGCTATTGCCAGGAAGGAATCAGGTTATTGGTCGAAGAATGTTTAACATTCTGAAGTTATCTTTTCTTCCTTGGAGTGAACTTGTCCCTCTGTTTCCTGTATTTTCTGTAAAATGGAACTTAAGTCTACAGAGCCTTGATTAAATTCAGGTCAGTTTATTTGAGGATGAAAAGAATACTTCGTATGAAATGGTTAGTGTGTCAGATTGTAGTTATTAGGAGACACAGAAGGTTTAATTGTACCCTTTTGGTGATACTGTTGTCCCACTTTTAGTGATACTAAGATTGATGACTGGATTTAGGTACTGCCAGTGTGAAATTCCCCATCCAACTTTCATCAACCGTTTGATGAATCATTATCTGAATCAATTATTCCATTTAGGATTATAAAGTGATCATTTTCTCAATGTGTGATTTCTTCCATACTTAATCACTGTACTCCTATGAAAAAAATTTTTTTTTCCTGGGCTCCTAGGTGGCTCAGTCATTTAAGCATCCAGCTCTTGATTTTAGCTCAGGTCAAGATCTCATAGTTGTGGGATCCAGCCCCGCAGCATGGAGCCTGCTTGGGATTCTCCCTCTCCCTCTCCCTCTCTCTCTACCCCTGCCCCACTTGCACGTTTGCTTGCTCTCCCTCCCTCTCAAAATAAATAACAACAAAAAAAATCCCTTGGGGTGCTTAGGTGACTCAGTTGGCTAAACATCAAACTCTTGATTCTTGATTTAGGCTCACAGTTCATGAGATCAAGCCCTGAGCAGAGCCTGCTTGGGATTCTCTCTCTCTCTCTCTCTCTCTCTCTCTCTCTCTCTCTCTCTCTCTGCCCCTCCCCTGCTCACATGCTCTCACACTCACTCTCTCTCTCTCTCTCTCTCTCTCTCTCATACACAAAATAAATAAACCTTTTTAAAAAAATTTTCCCTTATCCTCTAGTCTATTTAGTTATCCTGAAATGTTTAATTCTTGACTTTTGAGTACCAATTTTCAAAGTTAAAAGGCAATTCCCCTCATTCTTTCCAGTAGTGTCCAGTGCATAGTTTTGTTAATGGTTTTGTTTGTTTTTTGTACTTTTTTTGCCTTTTAAAAACTCAAGCAAATGTGTTTAACTATGAAAGCCATTTTTTTCTATGCCAGGTAGATTAATTTTTAGTTTTATTGGGTGGTAAACATAATGTCGGTAAATTTTAAGGCTCGATGTCTTTTTCATGATCCATCTTCAAAGCTTCCTTTGTCACATCATGGATTTATGTTCAAGGAATGCAAATTAAATATTAGTTCAAAAAATTGGAACGTAGATTGGATTTGAGCAGAAATTTTAGAAAAAAGAAATAGTAGTAAAGCATTCAACAGAATATTTGACAGGGGCGCTTGGGTGGTTGAGTCGGTTAAGCGTCCAACTCTGGCTCAGGTCATGATATCATGGTCCGTGAGTTCGAGCCTTGTGTCGGGCTCTGTGCGGACAGCCTGCTTTGGGTTCTGTATCTCCGTGCGGACAGCCTGCTTTGGATTCTGTATCTCCCTCTCTTTCTGCCCCACCCCCTCACACTGTCTCTCACTCTCAAAAATAAATAAACATTAAACAGAATATTTTACTATAGCATAAATCATCACAGTACATAGAGCTCAGGTTTAATAAGCAAATTTGTTCAAAATGAGATCAAACTCCCATGCTAGAAGGCTTTAAATAGAATTCTAACATTAAGGAAAAATAAACATAAGCCCAAGATTTTTTAATATAGCTAAGTGATTATTCTCTCCTGGTTATGACTAAAATCGGGAGACCTGTCTCTAATTTTGGTTCTGCTTAGGTTTTACTTTGCTCATTTGTAAATTGAGATATTTGGACTGGTCACACCATGGGTTCTTCAACTCTGTATGATTCTGTGAAAATTTGCAAAAATGGGTTGGTCTGTATAGTATATCTTCTCTTTTTAATTAAAGAGTCTATTAATGTCGGGGCACTTAGGTGGCTCAGTCTGTTGAGCATCCGACTTTGGCTCAGGTCGTCCGACTTTGGCTCAGGTCGTGATCTCACAGTCAGTCAGTTAGAGCCCCGCGTAGGGCTCTTTGCTGACAGCTCGGAGCCTGGAGCCTGCTTCAGATTCTGTCTTCCTCTCTCTCTCTGCTCCACCCCTGCTCATGCTCTGTCTCTCAAGAATGAATAAATGTTAAAAAAAAAAAAAAAAAAAAGAATCTATTAATGTCTTAGTTAATTTATTAATTATTAAGGAAATTTTATTCTGGGTGGAAAAAGGATATTCCTCTGATAGAAAAAAAGGATTTTTCTCATACTTCTAGGAATTTCAGGAGCAACTGAAAATCACCACATTTAAAGATCTGGTCATCAGGGACAAGGAACTGACTGGGGCATTAATTGCTTCTCTTATCAACTGCTACATCAGAGATAATGCTGCTGTTGATGGCATTAGCTTACACTTACAGGACATCTGCCCCCTTCTGTATAGCACTGATGACGCAGTTTGCTCTAAGGTATGATGCTTTAGTAGCTATATTAGTATTTCTTACAGGAGGTTTCATGGTATGAAAAACCCACTAGAACTGGAATCGGGAACCGTCTTTTACTTAACATATGAAGTCCCTTGGGTAGGTCTCTTAACCTCTCCTGGCCTCAGAGTCTTTGTGCATAAGGGATCAGAATATATCATTTCTTAAAATCCTTGTATATTTAAGTTTTTCATAAAGAATTTTGATAGCATTTCTAGAGCATATATTTTTAAATGGTTAAGTAATGTTTCTCCTTAGAAATTAAAAATCACTAAAACTTTAAGTCTGTAATGAATTAGAGTTAATTGGGCAATTTTTATTGATCCTTTCCTACAGGTGAAAATAATTTAAAAAATCAGTATCACAATGGACTGCCTGCTGACCAATAATGTATTGACTAGGCAAGAGATTTACCAGTCAAAAGCTATCTTGATTTAAATATTTGTGAGAGGAATTAAGAATAGCTAGGATTTTTTGGTCAAAAATTTTTCTGCCTAAAATTAAGAAGAAGTAAGTTTGTAGAGTTTTTATTTTTTCGTGAGATTTGTATTGAGACACAGATCAAAACTTGTGTTGATAGCATCATCTGTGTGCTGAATTTTATATCTTAAGTTCTTGTCATCTCTAATTCTAGGCAAATGAACTTCTGCAGCGTTCCCGACAAGTTCAAAATAAGATTGAAAAGGAAAGAATGTTAAGGGAATCCTTAAAGGAATATCAAAAAATCAGCAATCAAGTGGACCTTTCCAATGTTTGTGCTCAGTATAGACAAGGTGAGAAACAAAATGTTCATACCTTGTTCCTTACTCGGGGGACAAATGACGGAACAAGTTACTGATGAAGAGCTTCTTCCCAAAAGCAAATCCTCCTTCAACTTCAGTTGCCCAAGTGATACCACACAGGAAATTCATGCCTTGTGTTTTAGTATTTGATGACTGTACTAGCCTCTGCAAAATCTATTGTGCTCTTTTTATATCTTGAAACGTAACTTTCCCACACTGGAG